>NC_135862.1:5233602-5501102 GCF_031162955.1 Sander vitreus
TCCTTACGTAACGGTAACGTTAGTGGCAGTTTAGAGAATGAACGCTAAATTAGCTTAATGCTAGCAGAGGGTTTTCACCGACGTCACATTCTGGGTGGTAACCTGGATGCACGACCATATTGGAGGCACTTGGTGTAAACAACTGAATGGAGTAATGGAGTATTGTGCACTTTGGATACTTTAATACTTTATGTCTAAACAACCGAAAAGCTCATCAAAACGCGTCCAAGATGCAAAGGCATGGAAGGACTTGGACCACAAAAAAAGGCGCGATATTTTGAGAAATTACAGTTTACTGGCGGTGCAGATCCCTACAAGTTGGCTCCCTCTTCTTGGATCCATGGCGACCCGGTGATTCTTCCTTCAGTTGCATATCCCGATATAGTCAACTACCTGGTTTTCTCGCCGAGCCCATACACAGCGGAAGACCTTAAAACCTACAAAAGTTTGGAGGCTTATAACCAGATGGTGTGTGGATGGGTGAGGGAGACGCAGTACCAAGTCATTAACGACCAATGTGTTGTGTGAAGGCCAAAGTAAGTAATGCAATAACGTCTTTAATCAACCTAACATTAACTGTATGATATCATTGTGACACTCAAGGTGTAGCCAAGTGACTCAATAGTTTTTTTTTTTCTTCAATTCAAAGACCGATCAAGACAGATTTTTCCCTCGTAGATCCTGGTTGAGCTTTGCCAACCACAAGCGCCTCCTTTCCTCTGATAACTTCTGGCATTCCTCTCCTTGGTTTTTAATCACTTTTGGAAGTCGATAATATTCCAAATGTTTTTCTCGGTCTGACCTATTGGCACAACCTAAAACACGGCAATAATTAACCATTAACCATTTTCCTTAACGCCGTTCGGGATCTACTTCAGTGCCTATGCTTTGTTGTGATGCGGAGTACCTCCAACATGGCGACTTCGGGTCTGATGACGCGCCGTGAAAACCCTCTAGTTTTTGTTTTTTAGCTTTAGAGGTGTTGTGCCGAAAAGACCCCTTTGTCGGAATTCGCCCCCTTACCTTTTTTTTTTTTTTTTTACCTGAATTAAAGTCTGTCGTTTTGGTGCGTAAACCTAAAACGTTAGCTAACTGTGGTCGCCGCACGACAGTCACCTTTTGTCGTTCGATTTTCTGTATCTTCCTGTTGAAATGGGGTCAAAGCTGACTGTTGTAACGTTACATATCATTGTTGAATCTGATATCCTAAACTTTTTTTCCCGACAAAATCATATGGGTGTTAGTTGACTTAGAATTTCTTTGGTGAGGAGAGTCCTAGGAAATAGGAATAACCGTATAATACTTACTACTATATATGTGACCACTGGGTGGCAACACTCACTCACTCACTCACTCACTCACTCTCTCACACACACACACACACACACACACACACACACACACACACACACACACACACTCTGTTGATCCCAGGTCAACTTGCCAATTGTTGACTGAAACAATTTTATCAAGCAAGCTGATCTCACAGACTTTAATCTTCTTTACGAGTAACTAATGTATTTGGACTGTTAGTCTGTCTTCATCACCTTCAGTTGTAACATGCAGTTAAGTGTACTGGATTAAAAACATATATTGTAACAATCGTGCAGCATGAATCAGATCTCTAACAGACTGTTAGTGTGTGTGTGGGAAGGTGTGGCTATTCCCTCGCTGATGTGTCCATGGGGGGGGGGGGTGTAGATTTTATAGGGGTTTTCTTAGTGGTTGCTAACATATGCTAGCTGGTTTCAATCTTTTTCTCTCAGTGGTTGCTATGGGATGCTAACGGGTTGCTCTACTAGTTCTACACTCTGACCCCCTGTCTCCAGTTTTACATCTTCTCCTCAAGTCTGTTTTAATTAGATATATAGTGTATTCCTCTCAGCCAGCGGCACTGTTTGCTGCAGGTTTAGTAGTGTGTGTGTGTGTATAGACCCATTCTGTGATAGAATTAGGTCATTTTCTGGTTTCACCGGTCCAGTGAGCGAGGCTAAACCCGTTTGATTTTATGCTGACTGGTTGGACTAGCATTCGTCTCTATGATGCCTTCTGGCAAATATAAAAAGTAGCTGCCAAAAGCAACCAGTGGCGATGCCGTCACAGCGCTAAATCCAACTTGTATTGCAAGCAGTGTTGGGCAGTAGCGGTACTAGTTTAATTCTATTTAATTCAGTTTATGGTTGAACTACTTCTCAATAGAGTTGCTGTTTTCTGAATCAAAAAGCTTTTCAGTAGCTCATCTATTTATTGATCAAGTAGTACGGAAGCGTCCACACAAGCTACATTTCTTGGGAGCATTTATGAATCTCAAGCACAGCGGAGCTTTCTACTGCCGTCAGAAAGAAAACCGCTGAGGATTACTGATGCCACAACAATACACGGACGTGTATGTCGTGAACATGGATGGATCAAATATCTTCCATGTAGTAAACTACTTTTGCCAACTTTTCATGTTGCTGTAGCTTAGTTTGCTACATTTATTTGGGGGCTAATGTTGGGTTCAGTGTTCGTGAAGCTTCTAAATGAAGAATAACTGGTAGCTTAGCTCTCTACGCTTTCCAATTAGCTTGCCTAACACTGGTAATAAGGGATATGACAAGGTGATTGACATAATGTTAACATTTCGGATTTCAAGTCCACGAAAGAGGTAAGCTAAAAAAGACGAGGCAAATTGTGAACACCTTAACCAAAGAGGTTATTATAAGCATACTGCAGGAATAAAGTCGTGGCTTAGAGGTTTTACCGCCACCATGTGGACTGGAGTCGCTACAATTATGAGCTCTCTTGTCAGCGGCTGAGACAAATGCGACACCTAGTCGGTATACCGGTCTGGTCCGCTGTTTGGCTTAATATTAAACCGGTTTGAAAATGTTTGCACCGTCCCAAGCCTAGTCTGTGACCCTGTGTGTGTAGACCTGGTGTGTCTCTCTTAGTAGTCTCTCGTCATCGCGATATCAACTGGCGCAATAACCACATCGCTAAAGACACTTTTCTGTTAGTTGAAAGAAAATGTCAGTAGAAAACTGCACTCTAAAATGTAGCTGTCATTCTTTTTTTAGTGTTGCCTTTTGTATTCAATGTTCAATTTGTTAAGAATATGAATAGAAAATAAATAAATGTTGGAAGTTATTTCCTTTCATTTGTTTGAATACTGAAATAAGCAGAAATGCAGAACTGAGTCCACTTTAAAATCTTAACGCAAATAATATCGCAATATTCAACGTTCTCACATATTTCCGTCATATCGTGCAGCCTTATCTCTTAGCAGGAGGAGCAAGCTAAGGTGTGTGTGTGTGTTTTGTGTGTCAGACATGGTGTGTTCTGCTCAGCAGGAGGAGCTGCGACAGCAGCAAGTTTGTGTGTGTGTGTGTGTGTGTGTGTGTGTGTGTGTGATGGTGTGTTCTGCTCAGCAGGAGGAGCTGCAGCAGTCTCTCTCTGGTGCTCACTGAAGCCACAGATTGTCTAATTAGATTAAGCGAGGCTTTCCTCAGATAATCATTTAGCCAGCTCCTGTTTTTTTTTCCTCCGATGGAGCGCTGCTTGTGGCTGTGAGCTCGCTGAAGGTCAAACTGATTTTTCTGAACAACAGGCCAGTTTTGGGAGTAAATTGTGGTCTTGTAGCAGGTCTGCCGGCTGAGGAGCTGTGGTCGGGTTATGGGCTGTTTCTGGAGCTGTGAGTGTGACGCTGCTCAGAGTAATCGGACGGCCACTAATACCTGCTGCTGCTAACAGGAGACGATGGGGGAAGTTTCTGTAAGTAAAGCCTTTTCTTCTCCTCAGTGCTGCAGTACTGAAGTGACAAAGATGTTTTTTTTTTTATATCAGAGGTGACTGGCTCTGCGTAGTGTTTTTGTCAAAAAGTCTGAATGTGTTTTCTTAGTGTGTAGCGCCGGCTGCTTTCAGTCTACTCAACTGCTTCACACAGCTATATAGTGTGTCATGCGCTTCTGTGATGACTAGTTCATTAATACCTGATCCAAAGAGAGTTCCCCTATTAAAATCTAAATGATCGTGTTTCAGCTTCTCTAATGTGAAGATTTACAGCCCTTTCCTGTTGGGTTGAAAACACCAATGAAGCTCCAGTTTTTTACAGTGAGCAGCACAGCTCTTATCCACCAATTTGACCAGATGACTTTTGTTCAGCCCCCCCCCCCCCCACACCCAAGTAGCTCTTTTTCCTCTACATCCTTGAACAGGCTGCTTCTCTCTTGCTCAGATTAAGCCTTGGCTGACTGATTGACACAGATTACAGGTGAAGGCACGGAGGTCACAACCTGTGAGGAACAAATATAAAGGCTTTCAGATCACACACCAGCAGGCACATTACTCTACACCACACACAGATATGTATCCAGTGTGTTCAAAGTCAATCAACAATTAAAATGTACTGATTATGTTTGTGTTAACTAAGTAACCACCACCCATACAGCTGGTTACTGTAGTTGATAATGAGGTGAGAAAATGTAACGAGCATGACGTTTGACTTAAATGAGAATTAGGTTTGATCTGGAGATTTCAAAACTGAACAAACTTTAAATGTTTAAATAGGTTTCATCCTCCCGCTGGGCCGAACAAAGAGACTTTTTAATTGACTATTTTCTGTCATTAAATTTGCTTGTGCTAGGAAGGGTAAAGTATTGATCGTGAAATAGTTATTTTGTTTTCACATGACGCATTCTCCTTCAGTCTTTTCCAGGATAAAATCAGCTTTTCAATTCAACAAAATGAAGTCACATTAAACACTGACTTTTAAAGAATTTAAAGTCCTGTCGAACGTCTTAACTGAATGCTAAATGGTTTGGGTGATATTTTGTCAACTTCCAGCTGAATCCTATCATGATGGTATGGGCTTATTGACTAAATGTTCTTCAGTCATTTGTAGCTCAAATGAATAAATCTGAGCGAGCTATAGACAAAACAATGACAAAATGTTTTCATTTGATGTAACGTATGTATGTATGGTTAGTTAAATTATTCGAGAGGTGCACGTCAGGCTACAGCGTAGGGTCCGCCATAGGTTTGTGTCTCCGCGTACCGACGTACGTAGCAACGGCGTAGATTTTACGCAGAAGTATAAATCAAGCTTAAGGGATGCCAACAGACTGAACAAACTCATTAAAAAGGCTAAGTCTCTGGTTGGCACTAATCTTGCTTTGTGGAGGAGGCGGTCAGAGACAGAATGCAGGCAAAACTACTGGCAATTATGGATCATGACCCTCACCCCATCCACAAAACACTAGACAAAGAGCAAGAGCACATTCAGCAACAGACTCATTCAACCCGCTGTTGAAAGGAACGCTACAGGAAATCATTCCTGCCTTCTGCCATTAAACTCTATAACTCATCTGCCGCTATTACTGTAGATGATCACTTTTAGTTCTATCAACTCAGCACTCCAGAATAATTAGAATTCCACTCACTTATACAGTGGGGCAAACAAGTATTTAGTCAGCCAAAGATGAGAGTCCTGTCATTTTCATCATAGGTACACTTCAACAATGAGAGAGAAAATGAGAAAAAGAAATCCAGAAAATCACATTTTAGGATTTTTAATGAATTTATTTGCAAATTCCTCGGGAAAATAAGTATTTGGTCACCTACAAACATGCAAGATTTCTGGCTCTCACAGACCTGGAACTTCTTCTTTAAGAGGCTCCTCTGTCCTCCACTCATTACCTGTATTAATGGCACCTGTTTGAACTTGTTATCAGTATAAAAGACACCTGTCCACAACCTCAAACAGTCACACTCCAAACTCCACTATGGCCAAGACCAAAGAGCTGTCAAAGGACACCAGAAACTAAATTGTAGACCTGCACCAGGCTGGGAAGACTGAATCTGCAATAGGTAAGCAGCTTGGTGTGAAGAAATCAACTGTGGGAGCAATTATAAGAAAATGGAAGACATACAAGACCACTAATAATCTCCCTCGATCCGGGGCTCCACGCAAGATCTCACCCCGTGGGGTCAAAATGATCACAAGAACGGTGAGCAAAAATCCCAGAACCACACGGTGGGACCTAGTGAATGACCTGCAGAGAGCTGGGACCAAAGTAACAAAGGCTACCATCAGTAACACACTACGCCGCCAGGGACTCAAATCTTGCAGTGCCAGACGTGTCCCCCTGCTTAAGCCAGTACATGTCCAGGCCCGTCTGGTGTTTGCTAGAGAGCATTTGGATGATCCAGAAGAGGATTGGGAGAATGTCAGATGAAACCAAAATAGAACTTTTTGGTAAAAACTCAACTCGTCGTGTTTGGAGGGGAAAGAATGCGGAGTTGCATCCAAAGAACACCATACCTACTGTGAAGCATGGGGGGTGGAAACATCATGCTTTGGGGCTGTTTTTCTGCAGAGGGACCAGGACGACTGATCCGTGTAAAGGAAAGAATGAATGGGGCCATGTATCGTGAGATTTTGAGTGAAAACCTCCTTCCATCAGCAAGGGCATTGAAGATGAAACGTGGCTGGGTCTTTCAGCATGACAATGATCCCAAACACACCGCCCGGGCAACAAAGGAGTGGCTTCGTAAGAAGCATTTCAAGGTCCTGGAGTGGCCTAGCCAGTCTCCAGATCTCAACCCCATAGAAAATCTTTGGAGGGAGTTGAAAGTCCGTGTTGCCCAGCGACAGCCCCAAAACATCACTGCTCTAGAGGAGATCTGCATGGAGGAATGGGCCAAAATACCAGCAACAGTGTGTGAAAACCTTGTGAAGACTTACAGAAAACATTTGACCTCTGTCATTGCCAACAAAGGGTATATAACAAAGTATTGAGATGAACTTTTGTTATTGACCAAATACTTATTTTCCACCATAATTTGCAAATAAATTAATTAAAAATCCTACAATGTGATTTTTCTGGATTTTTTTTCTCATTTTGTCTCTCATAGTTGAAGTGTACCTATGATGACCATTACAGGCCCCTCTCATCTTTTTAAGTGGGAGAACTTGCACAATTGGTGGCTGACTAAATACTTTTTTGCCCAACTTTATGTATATAATATTTGTTTACAACCACATTGATATGTTTGCCTTATGTTCTCTCTGCACCTTATCTATTTTTAAGATTGTAGAAGTCTTTACTGTGCAATGCAGTCCCTCTGTAGTTGTATTTGTATCCCTCCTTAAGTGCATTTGTATTGTGACTGTATCGTATTTTATTATATTGTACTGTATTCATAGTGTTTTATGTTGTAACTATTAAAGTTAGGGTTAGGCTGGCTGCCAAGACGCCTTAATTTCCCTGCGGGGATTAATAAAGTCATCTATTTATCTTTTTTTCTATTTATCTAGAAAAGTCTTAAATCCCTCTTACTTTGACAGCAAAGTTCATTGCGAGAAAAAGTCAAATTTAAAATGCTGAGTCAAAAGAAATATCATCTTTAAAAAACATCTTGTGTAGTTTGTACGTAATTATAGAGTGCAGTCCCTCGAAACAATACCAAGGACGTAACCTTGGTGTCCTGCGCCCAGTCATAACTGTAACTTTTACATGTTCCCCTTGAGTCACTTATTTGTTTTCTCTTTCTATTCCCCCCCTCTACAGTCACAGAGTCCCTGTCAGGCCAGATCTGCACCTCTGGCTGACCACTGAGTCTGTGTTTTTCGGGAGGCCTCTGTCGAGTCCCAGAGGAAGGAGACATGGCCAACAACTCTTTTCGTGGGTCCAAACATGGCCGTCGTGGCGAGGCCAACCACGAGGCGGAGTTCCGCTGCTCATTACAGGAGCTGCGCTCCCTCATGGAGCTGAGAGGAGAAGAGTCAGTGACCAAGATCAAGGAGAGCTACGGAGATGTGAGCGGACTGTGTGCCAGACTGAGAACGTCACCTATCGAAGGTAAATATGCTGAGAAACTCTGCTTTTGTGTTCACTTTGTGTCCGCATGGACAGCCTATCTTAAACGACGGAGCGGACTACCGGCTGGAGCATCACGGCACCAGAAATATGAATTCAGAACTGAAGTTAAGTTCAACCAAAGGCAGCGTGACGCTCCACTCTAAATACAGTTTGTTTTTAGTCAGAGCTACTTCAATGATGTTTTTGGCCCCTTCCCCTGTGACTCTCAGACCCCTCCCCCGTGGCGTGGACACCATTAAACCAACGTAGGACATGTTTGGTTTAGTCTGGCTCGAGGGACTGTTGACTGTGTGATGGTCAAAGTCAACTATGACCTGCGGCCTCTGTTGATCCTGCTCCGATCTCTGTCCGCTTCAGGACAATATGAGACAAACAGTGTGTTCCAGTTAGGGGTTTAAATCACAGGTTTCGTCACGCTACGGCATTATATTGATTCTTTGGACAAGGATGCAATGTTTGCTGATATCAAAAAATGTCTGCACCGATACGATTATGATTCGATTTAATTCACGTCTGCGATTGATATGAGACCGTATCATTTGCCCGTTTCAATTAAATTTTATTTATAGTATCAAATCATAACAAGTTTATCTCAAGACACTTTACAGATAGAGTAGGTCTAGACCACACTCTATAATTGACACAATCAGTAACCTTTAAATATCAACTCACGAAAAGCAACTTTATTACTGAGCTCTTCCAGACATTTAAATGAAAAATAATCTATTCTTTTAAATAAACAGAATAAAAATAGACCTGTCTGTTCACTATAAAGTGCCACATTTCTCATGTTTAAGTGCAAATGTTTTTTTTTATCAGTTAACTTAAAGAACCTTTATGACCTCCTTAGTTGGAGTTTCAAAATAAAGGCATATCTTAAAGATGATACTGTATCAATGTTTTGACTTTGCATCAATGATATTGGATTGTGATCATTGAATCGATCCAGATTGATAGATCCTCACACCGCTAGTTCCTTTCTGTAAATACTACATTTAAATTAAGAAAAAAATTGAATGGAGGATACACAGCAGAGAGTACAAGCTGATTTATCTTGTAGTTTCTGAGGAAGTTTGAGTGATGTGAAGTGGTTCAAAGTTTGACCGAAAAGGCTTTAAAGATTTTTAGAAGGAAAATCACTTTGTTGGTTGTTTGTCCAACATTAAGCGTGAACCGAGATCAAACGTTTGGGGATGTTAAAAGAAAATTTGAGCGTCTTTTCGTCATTTCTAATCAGTAGTAGTAATAATAATAATAACAACTTTGACTTAAAGCGCCGTTCATGGTACCCAAGGTCGCTTAACAAATGAGAGGGGGGTGTGTGTGTGTTAGGGGTTAAAGGACTTGGTGAAAAGAAATGTTTTGAGGTGCTTTTTGAACATGAGCGGTAGAGTGTGGTAGACTGTTCCAGAGTGTGGGCGCATTGGCAGAGAAAGCCCTATCCCCAAAAGTCTGCAACCTGGTGCAGGGGGTGTCCAGCAGGTCCTTGTCAGAGGACCGCAGGGAACGTGACTGAGTGTAGGGGTGGAGGAGATCTGTGAGGTATTGTGGTGAGAGTCCATGGAGAGATTTGTAGGTGAGCAGGAGGATCTTGTAGGTGATGCGTGACTTGACTGGCAACCAGTGGAGCTGTTGGAGGATGGGAGTGATATGCTGCCAGGGCTTAGTGTGGGTTAAAACCCTGGCAGCAGAGTTCTGGACATACTGGAGTCTGCTAAGGGCCTTGGTGGGCAGTCCAGACAGGACACCATTGCAGTAGTCCAGACGGGAGGTGATGAAGGTATGGATGAGTGTCTCAGTTACTGTGAATGTGTGAGTGAAGGCCGGAGTTATATTCATTTTATCACAGTGGGCTGCACACTTAAAGTGACACTAACTCATCACATCTACAAATCTACAATCAATGCTTTTTCATGTAAAGATGGTAAGAAGCCTTCAAACTTCAGTCAGCTGTTTTCTGTCTTGTTGTCGTGAGGTCGTTTGGAAAGAGGGATTTTTGCGCCAGATGTAGATTTCTTTTTTGGTGCAAGAATAATAAGATCAATTCCTTTTTCCGTCCACAAAATTTTGTACAGCGATTAAAAATTAAGTGAGATGAACAGAGAAATCTTTTTTTCCTTTTGGGGACATAATTTCAAGTTGGGGGAAAAAAGTTAATACATTGCAATATATCGCAGAATATCGCAATCGGTTTTAAATTGCAATAATATCGTATTAAGTATCATGATAATATCGTATCGTGGAGCCTCTGGGGATTCCCATGCCTAGTTTTGAGTCTATTCTCAGCGACTCTTGCTTTGTGCTGCCTCATTTGGATGTACCCTCCACCTAGGGCTTGGCGATATGGCACATTTTTTTTATCACAATATATTTTCCCATTTTAATCAATATTGATATTTATCACGATATAATTTTTTTGCTATGCGTCCTGACTGAAGCCTGAATAAACCAGAGGTTTGATTACACTTAAGAATATAGTTTATTAACATGTGAAATAAAAAAAAACATGCCTTTACAATATTCAGCAAAATGTTTTTCTTGAGATCTCACATTCACATTATGAGATGCCCCACTGGTCAATAGAGCAGTAGTGCCCTCAACTGGCAAAAGAAAGAGTAGCCCTCTTTTCCTCATACAGAATCATCTTACAATTACGTTTTCCTTTTGTATCTGCAAAACAACAAGTGCAAACTAAGTGAGAAGTCAACCTCAAACTATTTAAAAGCAACATATATTAAATGTAAACTCCTGCCAAGAAAGCATCTCAAATGTTTGTAGCACAAAGCCAAACAAAGTAAAGTGTTTATGCAAAAGTGTCTTTCGCTATACAATAAGAAATAGCGCACGTTATATTTTTCCTTCTTTATGAATGTTTTTCATATGGGGCAATGGCCGCAAAAGACGACACGATTGAATGTTGTTTTGGTACAGCAGCTACAGCACAGCTAATGCTAGCACCGCTAACGGCAGTACGGAACTACTTTTACGTACGTCTGTATGATTATCTTTTCCTGTTGCACTGCAAGTGGCTGGTGGAGAACCGTCTTTTCATTGTCTTTATCTATGTTAGTACACAAGGAACTATGACAAATAAATTAATCTGAACAAACTAATAGTACTACTTATAACTTGTTTTTGGACTCGAGCCAGCATGAGTCCGCATTTTCATACTCTCGGTGTGGTCTCTTAGCCAGGTCCTACCAGACTCTGGTACATTTCTTTTGTACGGAGAGTCTGGCCACTCTCCATTGACAAGTGTTAACTTCCTTGAAGGCGGGTACTCTGAAGTTTAAAACTATTGGATCTGCCCAGAGCCACTCTGGATCTGCCAGAACCAATCGCTAACGTTTGGTCGTGACATACATCATGTGCAACAAGAGGGGAGACCGACAACAACTATCGGCTTATATTTAGCATTAGCATCGCTAGCTTTAGCCTTACCAACTCCTTCACCACTAACGGAGCGAGCTGGAAAATCTAACTGTTCCCGAACCCCGTGGGGAGGAGGGCCACAACATCATGGCCACCAACACAACTCAGCAAAGATTGTTCTTGCTCAGGCTTTAACTTCTGGATATTTGGCAGCGTTGCCACAACGGACCAAATGGCTTCACTTGCATCTTTCTAGTGCACGTCCTCAACGTCATCGTTCTCAGCCACTCCAGTACTGAAGGAAAATGAAAATTGAGCGGAAGTACGTAGTGGGCAGAGCCAGTGGTCGCTGGGATGGCGATAGAAAACATTAGTTGCGTTTCCCATCCTGCTTAGCATCAACCGCCGACAGATTTAGCATTTTAACAGGAGGGAAACCCTGTTCGACAGGGGAACACCGGCAAAACGCTCACAATAGGAAGTGGGCGTGTCCGGCAAGCCGAAAAGCCAGACTCTGGCAGTTGTGTTATCGGGTAAATATGTCCAAAGCTTATCACCGTTATCGACCTGAATTTTTTTGCTACCCAGTTTCGAGATTGTTTTCATCCCCGAGCCCTACCTCCACCTGTTTGGGTTTCTCCTCCCTCTGACGTGTGTGTGTGGGGCCCTAGGCACCAAAATGTCACACAAATGAGCAAAGCAGATTTCAAGGTCAGGAAAATACCAAACTGTCTGTGCGCTGCTTGTGCTAGTCGTTGCGTGCTACAAAAATAAAGCCCTAATGTCATCATAATCTGCGGCAGTGTGTTGCCATCAGACCATATAGCATGTACAGACAAGCATGAAATGAAAATGTCCCCTGTTTCAATCTGGCTGCAATCTTTTTCCCGTCAGTCATAACAACAGTAAAGGTAGTGGAGGCAGTGATGCTCATCGTGTCTGATCAGCCTGTAAATCTTTTCTACGTGAGGTTACCGCTGCTGAACCCTGCAGCGTGGCGGCTGGTTGGATCAGGGGTTGGTGTGTGTTCTCATGCAGAAGATGACCAGAGGAGTTTTGCGTTAAATGCTAAACTTAGACTTTAGCTGTCTAAAGCTGCAGACCCGACTGGGACTGCAGCTTTAGACCGAACACTGAGCTGCTCTTTTATTGAACATCCTGTTGTTCGTATGTTTTTGCACTTTTATTACACATCAGGAGTTGATAATTTTCTGAATCATTTATCTTCTTTTAGATTGATTTCCTCCCTTCCATACACGCAGTTAAGATTTGCCAGACATTGTTGCTTTGGTAAACAAAAAACAGTCAGTTAATTCAGTGGACTCATTATCTCTCATACTGAAGTAAAGACGCTGAACTTATTCTGTCCCGGTGTGTCTCATGCTGACCTACAGACAGTAGACTGAACAGTGTGTCTCAGTGGACCCAGTGTGTCTCAATGTTTCTCATGCTGACCTACAGACAGTAGACTGAACAGTGTGTCTCAGTGGACCCAGTGTGTCTGAATGTTTCTCATGCTGACCTACAGACAGTAGACTGAACTGTGTGTCTCAGTGGACTCAGTGAGTCTCATACGTCTGCCCGTTGGCATTTTCCTCCTCATCATTAATGCACTCCGTCTGTCTGTCTTGCACACTCTCAGTAAACACCTTCAGGGTTTCGACTCCTGCTGACAGCGAGTAAAATGTCAGCAGCAGCTTGAAATCGGCAGAAAATCTTTCACACCGCTTCACTTCTCTGCGTGTCTCTGTGACGACAGCTGGAGGGCGGATCCATTAACTTAAAGTGTAAGTGTCACCTGAAAGCAGAGGGCATGCCCAGTGCTCTGCTCACCTTTCCTGTTTACATTATATTAGTTTCACATGGAGAGAGGTGCTTGGTTGAAAACCTGATTCAGAGACACCGTGCTGCAGCTGCAGCGTGTCCAGAGGGATCTGTGCATGTCCCGACATGCCGTTCTGCTCCTCAGAGGAAACCAGTCTGCTCTCCGCTACCAGGCAACACCACACTGCTGCAGAGAGACACAAACACCAGGCATGATAAACCATGTGTCACCTTTTTCAAAAAATCAAGCTCAAAAGAATATATGAATTAACAGTGAATGTGTTCAAATTTGTTTGGATGCAACCCGCGTAGCCTGACTTAGCGACAAGCTACCTTTGCTCACGGCTGAGCTAAGTTACTGTATATTGATTGTAGGCAGTTGCACTTCACGAAGTCTGCACACGCTGCTGATTTATAACCTTCTATGGTGATGAATCCATCCTTTCCTCACCTTAGTCCTCAGATGTTTTAGTGTCATGGTTATCTGTTCAGAGCTCGCTAGTTTACTTCAGTTTGTGTTAAAGAAGAGAGCAACAGTCTGGTTTTACAGAGGACAACAGGACATACAGTGGATCAGATGGACAGTGCATTTGAATTCAGACAGATTATTCCTGATTGACTATTAAATATTTTTCTGCATTTGTAAGGTAGTTTGAATTTCAAACAAAGTGACAGCCCCCGTGAACAGAGCTCAGAGGTCTGATCCTCGAATAACTGATTTAAAAACAGCACTTTGTGGAACTGAACATGTGTTCTGTGCTCCGGGTCCCCCTAGCAGGTTAATCTGACTATGATTTAGGGCTGCTCGATTATGGGAAAAATCTAAATCAGAATTATTTTGGTCAAGATTGAAATCACAATTATTTAACACGATTACTCATTGACTTTCGGAAAGATGAATTATTGAATTTAAATCAACAGTGCAAACACCTTGATACTTTTCCCGTTACTTTTTTTTTTTTCCATTCAGGACACGAGACCACTACGAGATTACTTTACTTACCTACTTTGACGGTCTTCTGTAGAATTGCTTCCTATGTTCGTGTTTCCACTTTAGGCTTTGACTAATAACTGACTGGTCTTTTTCTCTGTTGTCTCTGCCATTAATCTTTTGCATGTCGGCTTCAGCAGGATTAAGCTGCAGGATGAGGCACAAAAGGAAACAAAGATGTCGTCCTCACACTTTCAGAAATGCAATATATTCTGATGTTTAAGGTTTCCAACAGCCATTTTTAGACAGTAGTGTTTTTTTTTTTTGTACATAGTGGATAATTTTGGGATAAAAGGTGTTTTTCTTTATCTTAATTGTAGGTCGAGCTGATACTTCTGTCCGTTTAGGTATCCTTTAAGGTGTTTGACAAATGCCTTAAAGGTCAAAACGTTGCCTCATTACGTTTTCAAATTATATCATTATTATCACGGTGGATGAAACCGTGTGTTTAATCCTTCCCAGCTTCATCCGAGTCTCCTGAAGTTGTGTGTACAGTTTTACATTTTAATTTTGGTGAAATGGCTTGAATGTTTGGATTTGTATAATTTAAACTTACACTATTGGAAATGTTCCTGGCAAATAAGCTGTTTACATGCTGAACTCTTCCTTTGATGTTAAAAGTTGCACTTTTGATAAGGTTTTGCCTATATTTTTGTAATCTAATAAACACGGTTACACTTTTTGAAACTATTTCAGCTTGTGTTGGCCTATCGGTGCTTTCTGAACATATTGAACACACTTTTTAAAATACCGCGATAATACCGAAAACCGTGATCATTTTGGTCACTGTAACCGTGAGGTTAAATTTTCACACTATTAGATCCCTAAATATTGTATTTAACATCGCACAATGAATCTGGTGCTTTTGTGCTCTCTTCTGGTCTCATCTGCTCTCTTCTGCTGCTGGCCTCTATGCTGGGTCTTTAGCTGTTGACCAACGATTAATATTGTACGAAAAGAGTTAGCCTAAAGCGTATTGATATTGAACTGAGCGAGTTCTAGGTGAGCAAAAAATGGACACATGCACATGTTTTTTTAGGTTGTAGGGCTGTAAATTGACCTGCAACTGTCACCTGTTGGTGTCGCTAATCTTTCATGATCACCCTAGGGGCCGTGTAGGGAGAAAAACTATTTGGTCACATCAAATGTATACATACATTGTATAATTATAACCATACAGCCTAATCAATTCTTTCTATTATTTCTAACATGCTGGAAATCATATTGCGGCTTACCGAGCGATAATATCTGTACATTTAGTTTAAAAACGTCTTTATTTTGAATTAAACTATGACAGTATATTGCATATGCTCCAGCTCTTTATTGAAGTTATCAGATGGAAACATTCCACATGTCTGCTGTATCATTTACAAAAGGCTCAGGATGCTGTAAATGTTGGTATAATATAAAAACGGCTGGTGGATTTAAACACAAAATAATAATTTATTGAATGAATCAAATATGAACACATCTGTCACTGTCAGTGGCTTGTTGATCTTTACATTGTTAGTTAATTTCCTATCCTGGCCTGGGACACACATTCATACGGTTTAATAAAGTACTTATTGGACTTTAACTTATCATTGCACTTACAATAACGAGCGTAGCTGTCCTCAATTTAGGTCATCCTGTACATCTCATCTGTGTTTTTTCCTGCATCCACCGTGTGTGATTGTGTGTTTGCGCGTCAGTCGCGGGGGAAACGGAGCAACAGCCCCGCCCGCTGCAGACGGCCGACAGTATTGGAACGGCAACCGCTGACTTTAGAGTGAAAAATCGTTACAGCGTACATTGATGTTAAAATGTATACGTGTTGGCAGGACGGTCTGAAATGTTTTGCACGGTCTTTCGCTGTACGTTTTGTTGGTAAATGTGAGATGTTCGAGTCACACACGTCTCGTCAAGGAAATGAATTTGACCCGTTCTCACTCCCGCTTGGTCAGTGGCTGCACGTGGGACTGCGGGATTGTGTGAGTCATGAAAATGCGATAGGGGGCCCTGGCTGTCAATCAATGTCTTCCAGTAATGCGGGCCCCTGATTGGACCAGGCCCGTAAGCAACCGCGTACCCTGCTTACCGATAGTTACGCGTCTGAATTATCTGATATTGGGGGGAAAAAAACTTGCATTGCGATATATTTTTTTTCCCTGCGAGAGATAGATAGATAGATAGATATAGATATATATATATATATATATATATATATATATATATATATATATATATATATATATATATTATCTATCTATCATATCGCGATATGAAAAAGACTAATTTTTACAAGAGGACATAAATAGCCCTATTTAGAAATACTAAATAATTCTCAACTACTGGGGTGATTTTGTAGGGGAGGTCATCTACAAAGAAAATAAATATTTGATAGTCTTTTTTGAACTTTAATGCTTTACAAAAACCAAAGCAAGTAAGGCTGTGATTACGCTTCTGAAGAGATTTTGGAGAGGGAAATTAGGAAGAAATCCACTGGTTGACTGACATGACACCATTGTATTCATATAATTTCAATCCAGGCTAAAGTGAATATTAATAATGCATGCATGTTGCTTCCTCTAAATGTCAGGTTATGGTCGACTAGCGGGGCCTGCTTTGGTTGTTTGATAAATTTGATTAAAATGGATCATGATTGTTGGTTTGCTGAGCGTGCAGAGCCTGCATGTCACACTCTTCAACAAACTGTGTATCCAAGAGCACTTAAATCAGTGTAAATGACGTTATATCAGAAGCAGACTGCTGTTGTAGATTAGTGTTACGTTTCCAGCGTCGCGGCTCCGAACCATAACGTTAGTTGGGACAGACGCCTTGTTTCTTTAGGCTAACTATGTTAGCTTTAGCCTGGCTGGTAGCAGCTTTCTGCGGTGAAAAATGGCCGGGATATGTCGTTATTACGTGATTTAGTTTGTCTTTGCAGCGAACATAAAACACTGACTACTGTAGCTTCACTACCCATGGAAAAGCATGTGCATCACTGTGTCAGCGGCAGCTGCCGCTTACGGTACTTTTCTACACACGGGAGAGCCTCACTTCCCATAACAACCCTATTAAACTTTATATTTTTTGCAAGTTAAACAGTGTGCGGGAGATTCTTTGCAACTTGTGACACATGGAAAAAAATGGAACCTGACAGATTTGGGATCTTTGGAAACTTTGCAATCTCTCCTAAAATGTGAAATAAACTTCTGTGTGTTTGAGCAAAGTCTGGACCAACAATATGTTTGACAAGATGGAGCCTCCACATGGAAGGGCTGTTATTAGATTTTTAAAAATTTTTTTTTTACTTAAGTTCATCCTGCAGTTGTGAATTTCATAACTATATGAGTCATATTTGTTAGTGATTACAAATGTTAAATCGCTTGTGACTCATAATGTTGTTCTTCAGAGTTTAAAACCTGTGAAGAGGTTAGGATTAAGCTACATTAATAGTTTTGTGGTGTAAACCAGGATCAGAGGAGGACTTGCCTCTGATGTTGTCTTTGTGTCTTCTGCTGCAGGTTTAGCTGGAAACTCGGAGGACATCGACAGAAGGATAGAGGAGTTTGGACAGAACCTCATCCCTCCTAAAAAGCCCAAAACCTTTTTGCAGTTAGTGTGGGAAGCCCTTCAGGATGTCACGCTTATCATCTTGGAGGTGGCAGCCATCATTTCTCTAGCCCTTTCTTTCTACCATCCGCCCGGTGGTGACAGACACAGTGAGTTTTTATTTTACACTCAGTCACTCAAATGAAACCTTTACATCCTCAGAAACATATTGTTCCAAACTTGTATTATGAACCTATGTGCTGGCATATCACTGCTTGTTTACGGGGACATTGTGGTGACATGTTAGCAGATCTGTCAGATGATGTTCAGAATGTGTTTCCTGTTTTGTCGCCCCATTATCAGGCTTCACTCAGTGAGGCGGTCTGGGACTCATTGTACTTGCTTTGTTACTTTCTTTCATAACAGCAGTACACGTGTAAGTTAAACTGCAGTCGAGCTCACCTCAGACTAAAATGTAACAGCCAACAGGTCAGGTTTCAGGTTTTACATGTTACTCATGTTTTAGTGCCTTTACTGTCATGATTAATCCCGTGTGATGTGAAAACCGCAAATTTACACACAATCGGAGGAAAGTGTTTGTCCCGGTCACTCCTTTCCTGCAGAAGACATGCATGTGATGTGGGTCCATTCAAGGCTTAATGCCCATCCACACCAAGAACAATAACTATAACGACAACTATAACTATATAGTTTTGAAAATTATTCTTACTGTAACTATAACGACGACGACAGTGGCGATCAATATCACTTTCAGAGCAATTTGATCAACGATAAAAACACTTACAGCCAATCGAAATCCATCTGAAATTACAACATGACACGGCAGAGAGAGACACTGCAGAGAGATGTGTTTCACACAGGTGGTCAGTGGCGTGACTTTTTCACTCTGTGGGGTTACTACGATCCTTTTTAGCTCGGTGTATTTTTAAACATTAGTACTTTAAAAACATTTCTCATGTCACAGAAACCACTGAGAGTGAATCTTGTGTTTTGGATGTTATGATCATACTGTCGGTGTTTTTGCCCGCCCGCTCTCATCCCCGGCTCTGGAGCGCCGTTGTTTCCTGAAGAGGCCCCGGGGGCCGCCTGTAGGCTTTTTTTAGTTTATAAAATGTACCTAAATTCACGAATATGTGCATGTAGGTTATTCCTACATACATTCCTGTAATCTGACGTTGCAACTTCTGCTGTGTTAGTGTATTATGTATCAGCTGGAGCGTGCAGCGCTACCGTTTGCAGAGCGTTATCGTTCAGCAGTGTGGATGCTCACATTGTTACACTTATAGTTATGGTTATAGTTATCGTTTTTGGTGTGGACGGGCCTTTTATTCGTATTGGACTCATTCACATAAAAAAATGATCACTGGTTCATATCCGTTCATATCCACTGTAAGCAAAGACTCCAGTCTGCAGCGTAGTTCATACAGTTCACTGATAAACAGAACTACACTGAAATAAATACATTACTTCAGTACCAAATAAAAGCTAAGATTCACTTTTATTTCTCAGGGGGGAGAAATATGCACACTCTCTGTTTCTGTAGGTTTTATAAGACAATGCTGTCTTTTCTTGTCCCTCTTAAAAAAACATTTCATTTCAAGGTACCAACTTGTTAAAAGAGAAAAGCGGAGAGCCACTGGGCCAAGCTGAGGCTTTTACGTCAAAGTAGCAGTGTGTCACTTCCACCCAAAGTTAGAGAGACTTGTTCGTAGAAACCGGAATCCACCTGTACAGTAAGGCCAAGGGTCACTTCCTGTCAGGCTGCACTGTTTGAGTGTGTAAAGAAGCAGGGGAACATACTGTACATTCAGAAAAAACTAAAACTGCAGCCTGCGTTGTCTCTGTTCAGACTGTGGCAAAGCGGCTGGCAGCTTCGATGCAGAGGATGAGGAGGAGGCTGGATGGATCGAAGGCGCTGCCATCCTGCTGTCGGTGGTCTGCGTTGTCCTGGTGACAGCCTTCAACGACTGGAGCAAAGAGAAGCAGTTCCGCGGCCTCCAGAGCCGCATCGAGCAGGAGCAGAAGTTCAGTGTCGTCCGAGGGGGGCAGGTGATCCAGATCAAAGTGTCCGAGATCGTGGTCGGAGACATCGCACAGGTCAAATACGGTGAGAGAACAAAAAGCATGCACTTATCTACAGCAGAGTTTACCACTGATTACTGGGCACCAAACTGCTGTACTTTTTCTGATACTGTAATATGTCCGTAGCACAGACGATCACAACTTTCTTAGGTACTAAAAGTTGACATCAAATCTTGTTGACTTGACAGTTTATGCAACTTTCTTTTTGTTTAATGAAAGAAAAGGGGGTTTTGTAGACAACCTTGTTTCTATTTATTTCTCAAAGTTATCAAAGGAAGTATTGTTTTGGTATCAGTACTGAAGTTCTGGACCCAGGGTCACTTCCCATCTTCCACCGCCAAAAAAACTCTTCTAGTGGTTTGTTTTTGGCAGGGTTACACTTCAAATTTTTTAAATGGCATGACATCTAGCTCTTGTTCCTTTTTAGTTTGAATGCATTTATTAAGTTATTTTGGACAAAAGCATCTAAAAAGTGAATGCAATGAATGTAGTGTAATGAAACTCTGGTATTCTATGGGAACTACTATTGAAAATCTTTAAATGGTTGGTTAGTTGTGTGTGTCTTTTGAGATTACATTCAGTTCATACTGCCACCACAAAATAAAGGAAGTTAAAAGAACCTTAACAGCAGTGTTTTTTGTCCCTTGTTGTTCTGGGTTATCCACAGATCCCGCTGTCAGCAGATCATACAGATTGTTTAAAGTAAATGTCTTGATTTAAAAGCTGCAGAGGAATTATTAAAGGTTTCTTATGGTGACAGAATAAGATAGAAATATAGTGTTGATATGTTCTAATAATAATAAACCAGTTTCTCTCTGTTTATATCTCAACATCACTATTTCATAATCACTAGAAAACCAAATTTGAAAATGTTTCCACCCTTTACTGCTGCTTTGGTTGATATTTTTCTAGGGATGCACGATATGAGGAAAATATCTCATCGCAGTTATTTTGACTTGCGATATGATTCACAATATTGGAGGGAATGATCATTTTTGTGTCTTTCTCATTTTCATTGAAAAATATTCAAATAATTTATAGTGTGATTTTTGAGAGAATCTGTACCAAACAAAGATTTTTTTTTCTTTTTTTTTTCTTTAGTCATTAGGATACGATTTGTAGGCCAGGACATCTCTGCAGCACCACAATACTCAATTCAGACTGGTTTGACACATATTTTGCCAAATATTGCACGCCCACCCCCCTTGCGATTTGGATATTGCACTACTCCATAATTGTGATTTCTATAAAATTGCGATTATATATATTTTTTATTTTGTGCAGCCCTAATTTTTTTTTTACGTGACAGACACGATGTAATGATGATGTAACATAACGACCGGATGGGTGAGCTGTCATTACAGTGGACCTGTGTGTTGTTGGTGTTCCAGGTGACCTCCTGCCTACTGACGGCGTCCTGATTCAGGGCAACGATCTGAAGATTGACGAGAGCGCTCTGACAGGAGAATCGGATCATGTCAAGAAGACAGTCGACAAAGACCCCATGTTGCTGTCAGGTGCTTCAACTCTTCTCCATTCACGTCAAATTACAGCCGGGTTCGGTGTGACCAGAGCTGTCACTGTCAGCTCTCAGCAGCCAGTTTCTGCTGCTGATTTTCATCTCTCTGGTTTTCACACCTACAGACGGAACAATACACCTCTTCCTACACTGAAATAATAATACAAATTTAAACCACCTAAAATACTAAAGAAATTTCAGTATTTTTATCTTAACATTATTTATCATGTAGCATTATTAATGTTTTTAACTATTCTTAACAACAGTGTAATGTGTCTTATTAAAATGAAGAGATGAAAACGTATCACGTATTGAAAACTGTTTATTGGTAGGCAATGTGCAACATATTCCACTCTCTTCTATGTAATTTCACAACAATGTGTTATGAAATGTATTCATTTTATTCCACAAGAAAGCAATATGTTCTGCTCTAAGCTGCACCCAATAACCAAGCGTAGGTTGCTATGGTTTGAGTAGTGTTTCTATGAGAGAGAGTGGAATATGACTACTATTTGACTGTTGTCAAAAATATAGATTTTTTTTCAATTTATATTTGCATTGAGTCACACTTCCAGTTCTCCAAGCCTCGCATCTAATACGGCAGACAGACTAAACTAATTATTCTCTCCCTCAGGTACCCATGTGATGGAGGGCTCTGGCAAGATGTTGGTCACCGCTGTAGGTGTGAACTCTCAGACTGGAATCATCTTCACGCTGCTTGGTGCTGCTGAAGAAGATGATGGTCAAGGTGAAGGTGACAGTGAGGAGAAGGCTGAGAAAGAGAAGAAAGAGGAGCGGAAAAAGAAGAGGGACAAGAGAAGTAAGTTCAGAATATAAAGCGATCTGTTAAGTCTAAAGAGGAACAGGATGCTGCTTACCAGTTCTCATCATAATTCCCTGTTTAGGTCTTCATTAAGAGTAGTACAAGTTGACATTTGTAGATCACAGACATAACAGAACTGAGAAATGTCCCCTCAGCCTGTAAAGTTGGACAGAGTTCATATTTCACTTCAACAACAGCACTGTGCGCCTGACCATTAGAGGTAAACACCTAAAAGTCGCTCCACATCAGTACTGTTTTTTAAAGTGGCGATTTTCTGTCACTCTACCGTCTCACAGAGCAGATACACTTTTATTATAAGATAACATATTTTTTCACTTTGGATGAAACCCCGCCCCCTCCATATGACGAAAGCCTCGGGGGCTGTGTTGGTGGATTTACTATAGATAGATAGATAGTTTCCCTATGCTTTCATGCTACAATAATTTCAGAAAATAAGCCAAACATGTGCTTTCCCACGCTGTGACAAGAGTGCGTAGATGAAGCATAAGTTGTTTAATTTTAGCAAACTTTACTGAGAACAATGAACGCTAAACAGCATCACCAATCTGCTTTAGCCGGATATTCTCTGGTCTAGCTCAGCAAAAACCGTGAGCGTGTCACTTACTTCCGAGCCTAACTGCAGATTTCCACCGAATGCGGACCGGCTCCGCTGCGTATAGGCTGCGTGCTCCGCCGTCCGTCAATACCCACCAGGGCCGGATTTGTTGCGGTAGGGCTGCGGCCATGACTGACAGCTGAGGTCACGAGGACGCACGAGATCTCGCGAATTCAGGTAGAACAGAACCACAAAACCAACAACAGTTTGTTTCCATCCAGAGGAGTAGAGGGGAAACAACCCTGTGCTGTGTTTTCAAGGTGTAGTGCAGGGAAATATGATCCGCCGTGAGCACGGTGTATTTTATTTTGAAAATTAACTGGATGTTTTATTTTGTTTCTGTGCTCGACTTCCTGTCCCGCATCTGCCGTGTGCTGAATTGCTGCGGAGCTCTCCGGCGTCCGGCAAAAATAGAAGCTCTGCGTATCTGCTGGGACGGAGTCGGATTGCAGCCGTTCTGCAGTCAGTGAAAATACACACATTGACTTTAATGGAAACCTAATGACTCCGCCGCCGTTCCGGAGCGGATCCGTAGACGTTTCGCAACCGGTGGAAATTGGGGGTCAGCCTGTTTTGTAACCGGCAGACTACCCACAACTTTCTCTTCACCTCTCCTGTTCAACTGACTTTAGCAGTTTGGATAACAGACACTCGGCTGTCCTGCTGTTATTACAGACGTGAACTAACAACAGGCGCTTTGCCGTGTTCACGGTGGCGCGTCACTGCAGAATGAATATAGGGGAAACGCTGGATGGGTATTTGGCATTATTTTTGGCATTCAAATATTATTTTTGGCCTGGCGGAAGTTCCCATTGGCCTGGCGGCCTGTGTAATTGTACAAAGGGAACACTGATTATGTTTGTTTTTTTGTGTGTGGCTTTTTTTTAATGTTTTGTTCCATATGTATGACTAACTGCTGTTGAATGTTTTGCCTTTATAGGTAAAAGGGATGACAAAGGAAAGAAAGGTGAGCAGCACATCACTGCTTCAGTACTGTGAGTTTCCGTATATGACTCGGAGTAGATGTGAAGTCTGGCTGATTTAGCTGTACTTGTGTCACTGTGGACTGTTCCTGGTTTCCTCGTGGTGGTTTTGAGCTGAAGAAGAGCAGCTTTGTAACATTAGTTTTGTCCATTGAGTTTCCATCCTGTTCATGTTTTTATTCATCTGTGTATACAGCATACGTTACTGTGTTCTGTGAGTGAAGGATGGAACCTGTGGAGAAGACAGACTGTCATCATTCAGATAGTGTCAGACAGTCAGAGCTGATTAGTTATCTCCTAATGCGTGTCAAGGTGTTTCTCTACCCAATTATGTGGTAAGGCCAGCTCCAAATAGCTTAATTAATTCATAAATCTAATCATAAATACACAGACCTACTCACACTCATCCCACATGAACTTATGCCACAAATTCCGTTAAAGGGGGAATTTGGGCTAAAAACTACATAACCGGACATGTTCCAGCAGAAATTGGGGCGAAATGAACATCTACAACCAAGATTACAGCTTTCCCTGACGTTAGCATGTAGCTACATGTAGCAGTGTATGTAATGTAAACACTGCAGTAATGTGCCTGGAGCAGATGGCCATATAATGAAAGTTAGCTTGAGCCGAGAGTGGAAAAAACTGTATACGGTTTAAAATCTGAGTTTTTTTCCTCACCGGGATTACTTTCACATACGTTTACCTCATTATTTTAAGTTCTGGTTACGTTTAATATGAAGAGCCGACATTATAACATTATATATATATATGTATATGTATGAATGACAGAAAACACAGAAAAAGCACAATAGGTCTCCTTTTAAATCTAAATTTTTAAAGCTTTTGCTTGTCTGAAGGTAGGGCTGGGCGATAGGGAGAAAATCAGATATCACGATATTCTTGACCAAATACCTCGATATTGAAGCGATATTCTAGGGTTGACAATTGGTGCTTTAACAAAATATCTTCACACTTAGATTTTAGACAAATAATCATCAGTAATGTAGATATAATGTCTAAGTGGGGAAAAGGCAAATAATGGAAAAGGACATCATTTCACTGTAATGCAGCCATTAAAACCAGTAAAAGACAACACTTTTGCCATATTACAATATCCAAAATCTAAGACGATATCTAGTCTCATATTACGATATCGATATAATATCAATATACTGCCCAGCCCTATCTGAAGGTGTGGCTGTGTTGAGTTGGCTGCTTAATGAGGAGACCTTTGTAGGGCTGCACGATTATGGCCAAAATGATAATCACGATTATTTTTGATCAATATATTGATCACGATTAATTATCACGATTATTTAACCAAAACAAATGTTGTCACATAGGCTAATTATAACTGCTTTCACATCCATATTGTGCTACATTCCTCCTCTGTTGAAGGATACTATGAAGGAGTATGCCATTTAAGTTGTTGTGCGACCGCTTTCCACACATACGCGTTTGCCGTGAAAAGATATAGGCAGCACAATTTTCTGTTCACATTAATGGCGCATGTTAAAATCCGGTGCCAATAGGGCCCAGTATCTGTCGGACGGAATAGCAACGCGGATTACGGTGCCACTTAAATGTCTGCATTGCGCTCTGATGCTCCAAAACAGACGTTAGAGGCACCAGAAACATCGCTGCATGTCACGCTAGTAAACACTAATAACACGTTAGCTACAGTAGTAACTGGATTAAACACGGCTAAAATGCTGACAGCTAAACGGTGTAGTGTGACTGGATTTCACTGTAGAGGATTAAAACAGCGGGACGTACAACAGTCTGGCGCTAAAGCTATGAGCTAAAAGACACAAACTAGCACTGCTGCACTGGTGGTCACTGCTGTTGTCTGAAAAACAACACAGACGGGACAACATGTTGCATTTACTGGTAAACCTCGTGACGACTTATGACCGACTGCTATCCGTTGTGGAATTTTCCTCACGTTACTCTGTCCTCGGTCCTCTGTGACCGTCTACATCTAAACTAAGCTGCGCAGTGCAGGGAACAACTCTGATTGGCTCATGGAGGCACGTGATCAGAGAGTGGTTTACGGAGCTTTGAAAAAGAAGAAAAAAAAAAGAAAAAAAACTTTGATACAGAGCGTTCTATGAACGGAATGAAGCATTTTAAATATCGCTCGATCACGTGAATTTGATCGTGGGAAGCCGTGATCGTGATTAAAATTTGATTAATTGTGCAGCCCTAGACCTTTTGTTTAGGTTAGATTGACAAAATGGTACAGTGTATCCTTCATAACAGGACATTTATGTTGTATAAATCAGTACAACATGATCTTCTTTGCTGTTGCTGTCTTTTAAGCCAATACGGGCTATGCACCATGCGATGCAGGACAATTAGATCAGTCAATCGAAAAACCCATGTTGGTTTATGAGAGGTGGTTCTGATCAGGCTGGTCAGAGATCCTGCAGGAGATCAGGGGTCTCAGGTGGACCTGGTCCTGGCTCCTTGAGCTCTGTGTGGCCCCACACGGTGCAGTGTATGTACCTGTGGTCTGAGCAGCAGCAGCAGGTGCTCCTGAGTCTGTTGATGGTGATTAGGACCAAGAAGATTATCGGCCTTAAGCTCGGCAGCTGCTTTCTTCTCCTGCCTGCTGCTGCTGCTGCCTGTCCACTAATAACCTCATTACTTAGCTGGGATCAGCACGCTCACACACACACACACACACACACACACCTGCAGATACCCTCACTCTCTGTCACAGAGCTACAGTGTCAGTTGATTCTGTTTGTAGGGTGGTTTATTTTTACCATGATGATCCAGTGGGAACAGAGAGAGACGATGTAGTCTGGTTGGTTGATTAGTTTGTTTGTTAGTAGGTTATTTTGGAGGTCTGCTCGGACCTCTATATATAGTCCATGAAGGTAACCAACACAGCACTATAAACCCAGACTGGGATTAGACGGACACCCCCTACCCGTTCATGGCCCCACCCTCCACTGGTCACCCTGTCACAAACTCTGACTTTTCACTCCGTTAACACTTTTAATAATGACTAACGATCATAATACTGATGATTTGTTCACGATGACAAAATGTCAACTTAGATGTCTGTTGACATGTCTGTTCATGAGTGATGGACGAGTATGAGCTGCACACTGACATCACCATCCTCAGGTCCTGCTGTGGGATTAATAGGAAAAGTGGTAGTATATTTTAGTGTATGATTTTAGTGTTTTTTTGAGATAGTTGGGTCATTATTTAATTTAACTGCTTAGACACATGCCTTTATTTGAAATTTGACCGATTTAATGCTATCAGCTAAACAGTTTAAAAACATTATTAAAACATAAATAAAAAGTTTAGAATTTGTTTTTGCATTGTAAAAGAAAAATAGGCTATACAATTTATTTCTTAAGTGCTAATTAACTTGGTAGTTCTAACTCTGCACTAGTAAGTTGCATTTAAGCTCTTTTTTTCCTGCTAAGTTTGTCTCTACTGGACGGTGCTTACAGCAGAGAGCTACGTCCACGTGACGCGTGCCACTATATCGATGAGGATTGGCGGGTTAAACCTGCCTTCCTACACACAGAGTATGCTCGGCAGACACACAGCGGGGGATGTGTTGGAGACGAGACAGCTGCGCAAGCGGTTCCAGGAAAGTGACTGCATGGTTCTGCTACAATGCACGGAACATCGTGGCTGCGCGAATAGTACAAGTCTGCAGCTGTCCGCAGACGCGAAGCGCAGAAAGTACGCCCGAGCGTCCTGGACGGGTGAACTGGAACTCCGTTGCCTGCTTAATGGTTAGCGGTTAATGATCGGTTAACGAGGGTCAGCTATCGGTCAGGGGAAGAAAAAAAGTAAATTAGCATTCATACTTGTTTTTACAAGCATACTAGATCATATTTTACTAAGGACCCTCCCTGTTTCCTGGGCAGCAGTCGGCTCCCGTTTCAGTTTGCTGTTGATGCAAACTCAACATTTCCATGTTTATCTCTTTCAGTATAATGTACATTTCCACAGAGCAACAGTAATCAGTACAACAGCAGAGTCGTGTCATTCTCACCTCTTTTCTCTGTTTAACACTAAGTCTACTCACTGATTGATTCCAGTTGGTTTTACGTTTCCGATTTTACCATCGCTGTTAAGTTACCGTCAATGAAACTCAACTCTTCCTGCAAAGGTTTCACATTAAACACCTTTCACATTAAAAGCCTTTAATGGAAAAATCCATCCCTTTCCTTGCAGGCTTTTAATTTTGAAATATCTCCAGGAAGTGTTGATTTTATTAACAGCAGCGATTGGGAAAGAAAAATATATATATATATATATATATATATATATATATATATATATATATATATATATATATATATATATATATATATATATATATATATATATATATATATATATATATATTATCAATTGTCTGAATTCTTTTTTCTGTTTTTAACTGGTTATTATTAAAGACTGAACCATTATTTGAATACTGGCTTTAATTTAAGAATGTATGGTAGACCATTATAAATAAAATTGACTTGACTTGAAGTGTCAGAAGCAGCAGTTTTGACAGGTTTGTGTCTAAACACTTGAATGTTGTTTACTGACTTCCTGTGTCCTCTGTAGGGAAAAACAAGGATGGAGCCACGGTGGAGATGCAGCCGCTCAACGTGGACGGAGAACCAAAGAAAAAACTACCAAAGAAGGACAAGTCGGTCCTCCAGGGGAAGCTGACCAAACTGGCTGTGCAGATCGGCAAAGCAGGTACGAGCAAAGACTCGGATGAATGATGAACAGAGTGTTAATTTCACAGTGATGTAGACCTCATGTGACTGTTGAACACCACCTCGCTGCTGAGCGGAGTCCACATTTTTCTGTGCTCTTCCACAATGAAACAATCCACTGGACATTCATTATAAAGGTGAAGCTGCCACATCTGGTGGACATGACCGATTAGTTGACTCAGAACAGGAACCATCTTGTCCACCTTGTTCAGTCCTTTGTTGTGTTTAGGTCTCCCCGTGGTCTATTACCGCTTACTCCATGATGTGTGCTGAGCTTGTTGGACCCGACATGTGTTCGACACGTTTGTAAGGATCAGGGCCATTATTTATCAAGCATCTCATAGTAGGACACCAGTTTGTATACATATATTCAGTCCTATTTTCAGGACTAGTAGGAAAGGCATTTTATCAACTGAGCTGATATTTATTTCCAGAGGTGTCCTGAATTGTTAAGTCCAGGGCTCCAGACTAACTTCTTTTCACTAGGAGCACAGTGGCCCCCAACTGAAAATGTTAGGGGCACAACCAGAAAATGTAGGTGCGCACACCGTAAATCAACATGCTAACCACATTTTCACATTTCTACTAATTTCCACTGTATTACTAATCAATACTTTGATAATAGATGCAGAAATTGGCAATGGCCATTGTAAAAAGCCACCAAAAAATTATGCACTTTTGAAGATGCAACATAGAAGGTAAACCGACAGGACCATCGCTGTCATGACAGTACAAATATTTAAAAAAGATACCATACATTCAGAATTAAAATAAAAAGTGCTTAGTAACCTTCCGGTCATTTCACAGTTAAAAACAATACTTAACAAATGTATGTAATCATTAGGGGCACTGGCCAATAACATTCCACTAGAAGAAGTAGCCCTAAACAACTTGTGCCTTTACTCACTCCCCCTCAGAGCAGATCCTCCTGTGTTCCACTAGGACAGGGGTCATCAACTACATTTTTCCAAGGGCCAGAATTTTTCTAAGCAGACACTCCGGGGACCGGACTATACCTAAAACGCCTATTCTTGTTCAATATTTTCACTTTCTAACTGAAGTAATGCTATATTTTTTTTACATGGATTAGTGTGAGCAAACTCCTTTAAAACATGGAAACTCCATAATGATAACTGGCTTTTTAACTAGAAAATGATCTCAGACTAGGAGGCAGTTCACTGAGGAGTGATGGTTAAAGTTTTATTATGGAACCGTCGTTGTAGTAGGCAGCGTCCTAATTGGTGGAAAATGCTTGCAGAAAGAAAGGCCTGTTGTCAGGTAAAAATGTCACTGTCAAATGGGCTGAAGCGAAAAGTTGATGTGGAAAACCCAAGCTTTAATGATGAATGGACTGATAAGCAGGCCACGCATTCGTCTTGTATGCCTCATTGGCAATGAAACGATGCTGTTGCAAAATAATACAACCAGCATGATGCTGTTGTATCAAGGATAAAGAACGCAAAAATAATGATTGCGTCATTCACGTGCATATTAAGTAGCCACGTGCATCTGTTTTGGTCTTAATACATCCATAGATTTACCGCTCCAGCGGCGAGGATGGTTTGTTCAGCCAGCAGTTAAGTTTACAAGAATTTGTCCAAATTTTAAGATTCGTGGCAAACTAAGATAAACCGTTACACTACAAACCGACAGCTCTTGTTTTAGCTTGTTTGTAAACAAATTCTATTTGCAGAGTAGAGCTGTGTTTGTGCAGCGCGGTGGACAAGAGCGGACTGTGCAGACAGAGCAGATTAAAATATTTCTTCCTACATGTTTATGCCTGTAGACAGGTGAGTGCATTGATAAGTATTGACTTTTTACTCACGAAAGGTTTTATTTTAGCCTACTTACAGTAACGAGACTAGCGTTAGTTCATCTGCGCCAGCGGTAATCTTGTCTGTATCGTTCCCAGTCAGGTACTGCGTGTTGTAACGCACACACCTCTCGGCTCAGCTGTGTGTGTGGAGCGAGGGCATCCGGAATCCAGAATCCCGGCATGTGAATAGAGTTGCAAATACAGGGGGCTAGGTTTGTGCTCTACTTGTGTAATGTAATGTTACCTGCTTTAAATGCTTGAAATGCTAAATACCAGAACGCATTTTTTTCCCTCTTCACATTTTCTGAATTCATGATTATTCTGCGGGCCGGACTGAAAGCTTTGGCGGGCCGGATGTGGCCCGCGGGCCGCCTCTGACTCTGAATCATCATCCGACCGTGACACTAGACTCTGGCACTAGCATACTAGCTGCAGGTCGAAAGAACGAGTCAATAGTTTGCTTGCTCATTGTTCAGACGCACATAGGTTGTGATACGTCTCCTTCCCACAGACGTTTACGCTCGCTCGATTATCTCTAGGACCCTCCCCCTCCACACATTAGCCACTTACAGTGGCCATTGCCTATCCTTCTCACGCTCATTGGCCTGCCACAGATTCCGGATTCATTGACGCGCGTCTTCCACGCTAAACGTGTTTAAAAAAAATAAATAAAAGGGGGCAAATTTACTGGTCGCACACTCTCAAATTTTGGTCACAAAATGCGACCATTTGGTCGCAGTCTGGAGCCCTGAAGTCTGGTTCGGACCAAAGATTCAGGACGAGACAAAATCGTTTTAGAACACTGCAGGGAGAAGTTGCAGTGGTCTGAACTGGCCCGCCTCAGCTCAACTCAGCCTGCGACTCAGATTTTCAAGTGGCTGGTTTTCAGAACGTTAGGGATGTCACATGTTTCAACAGCCAATAGCGAAGTCAGCTGGTCAAGTCAGTTACACGCTGTCAACTTGGTCCGAGCCTCGACGACTGCCTGCAAGCACAGTGTATGGTTGAGCGAGCTAGAGATTGACTGAATAGAGAGAGCGGCGTTAGAACAAAGCAGCAAATCAGAAAAATAAAAGGCTTTTCGACGTGTCATCACTACTACAACATTCAACTGTCGCAAGTATCTCACTAGCTCTATCCACATTCATATTTTAAGACGCTACAAATGATAAATCCAGCTACAAAGAAAGTCGGAAGTACAAAGAGTCGTTGCTATGGAGAAGATAGACCATCTCATCTAGTCACATTGGTGTAAAGTGGCAGGTTTTAGAACGTTGCAGGTTGGCACATCGCAAGTAGTTGCAAGTTTTAACTCTTCTCGTCGCAAATCTTTGTTCTGAACTGGGCTTTAGGAGTTGATAAAATTAGCTTATCAAAAGATTTTGACTGCTTTTTGGCAGAAGTTTAAGGGGGAATTTGTCCTGGGCATAATGCTACAATCTGTTGCTTCAAACTACCACAAGGCATCATAATTGTTACTTTGTGAGAGTGTGGTTAAACAGTGACGTCCCTCTCCCTCCCAAGTATCCTCCTCCTGTATGAAAGTCGGTGTAGAACGCTTACGCAACAATAACTCTGTCCTACTCAGAGGTAAGACCTTAACTTGGAGTTTAAAACACGCCCAGAACACTCTTCACTGCTCCTTACTGTACACATGTGTAGCAGAGCAAATTGCAATAAATACACCAGCATTTTTTGCACAAAAGTTTAATTCTTACAGCCACGTTTTAAGATGTAGTATTGTCTGTACTGTCATATGTGTCCTTCCTTCATGTCCTAAGATGTTTTATGTGGCTTTTATGTTGATTCTTAGAATGGTTTCGCTGTTACGTGTTTGTGTTGTGAAGCAACCGACTGTAGCACAATGCCCAAGACAAATTTCTCCTTGGGGACAATAAAGTGTATTCTTTTCTATGATCAGGTTTATAGCTGAACTAAACTTACTATGTCTGTGTCTCTCTCTTGCTGTTTCTCTGTGTCTGTCTATGTCTTCAGGTCTATTCATGTCGTCTCTCACTGTCCTCATCCTCATCACTCGCTTCCTAATCGATACCTTCGTGATTCAGGGGGTCGACTTCACCAACGAGTGTCTGCCCATCTACGTGCAGTTCTTTGTCAAGTTCTTCATCATCGGCGTGACGGTGCTGGTGGTGGCCGTGCCCGAAGGTCTCCCTCTGGCCGTCACCATCTCCCTGGCCTATTCAGTCAAGGTCTGTTTGGATATACAGCATTACATAGCCACTCTGAACGTATGCAGTATGTCTGCAGCGTGCCAGCCTGAAAACAATCAGTCAGATCATGTTCTTTTCTTGATCCTATTTTAGGTTTGGGACATTAGGTTAGTGTTATCGAAACAGACATTGGTTTTACGTCTCATATGATATGTCAAATAACAGTTCTAATGTCTTTTTTAATATAATTTTTTCACCCCTTTGGTTAGAGCAGTGACCCCCCTCAGAAAACTACTAATGGACCCATTTGACCCCCTCCAGACAATCATGGAGCAAACGCTGTTCATTCTTTTAGTAAATTTCGAATAAAGCGCTCAGGTAACGCTACTTGCCTTTTTTTTTTTTTCAGAAAATGATGAAGGACAACAACCTGGTCCGCCACCTGGACGCATGTGAGACGATGGGCAATGCCACGGCCATCTGCTCCGACAAGACGGGCACGCTCACTATGAACCGCATGACAGTGGTGCAGACCTACATCGCAAGTCGCTACTACAAAAAGTTGCCAGAGCCGGATCTGATCCCTGCCATGGTCCTGGACCTGCTAGTCCAGGGCATCGGGGTCAACTGCGCCTACACCAGCAAGATTATGGTGAGCTGTAAAAATAGCCGTCCATTCGGAGAGCTCTGTGAGTTAAGCATTTGGCTGAGAGAGCCGGTTGGTTTGGAGGGCTGTCACAGGAGCTCAGGACTCATCTGATCATTGCCTCCTGGATCTACAACACAGATCACAGCACATACATGATACCGATCGGTTTCCTCTCCTGTCATATGAGTGTATTCGACTAAGAATTTCTTAACTCGAGGAGAACCCTAGTTAGATTGATGTTATTGTCCTGTGCTGCTGCATTTGCGAGTTTAATCCCCACACATGATTTGCTGATTTGTCATTAAAATCTAAAACTTGTGCTGTGAATTAACATCCTGTCTGCTGCTGCTTCCTGCAGCCGCCAGAGAAGGAGGGCGGGCTGGCTCGCCAGGTGGGAAACAAGACTGAATGTGCCTTACTGGGATTCTCCCTCGACCTGCGCCGAGACTACCAGACAATCCGCAACGAAATACCAGAAGAGAGACTGTTCAAGGTCTACACCTTCAACTCTGTGAGGAAGTCCATGAGCACGGTGCTAAAGAACCCCGATGGTAGCTACCGAATGTACAGCAAGGGGGCTTCTGAGATCCTGCTCAGGAAGTAGGTTCACTGCTGCTGGGCACACAGCTCTGTGATCAGTTAGATGATGATTTAAATGACCCTTTTCCCCTCTTACCCGCCCCGAGCACCGAACCTGGGGGTAGAGGGCCTTTTCCGTTGCTGCCCCCTCCCTCTGGAACTCTCTCCCCCAACACGTCAGACTTTCCACATCACTTGCTAACTTCAAAACCCATCTGTTTAAAGCTGCTTTAAACCTGTAACCAACTTAGCTGTTTCTATTTGTTTCTATGCTGTTTTGCTGTACCTTTTTAATATTTATCTCTAGTTATTATTGTTTTTTATACTGATCTTGTTGTTTTTCTTTGTTTTTACCTTGTAAAGTGCCTTTGTGTACCTTTTTTTAAAGCGCTATATAAAATAAATGTATTATTGTTTTCTGTGGTTCCAGGTGTTCTAAGATCGTGATGGGGCCCGGCAAAGCCAAAAGCTTCAAACCTCGGGACCGAGATGACCTGGTTAGGAAGGTGATTGAGCCGATGGCGTCAGAGGGCCTAAGAACCATCTGCCTGGCCTACAGAGACTTCCCCGCCGCTGACGGAGAGCCTGACTGGGATGATGAGGCCCACATCCTCACCAACCTCACCTGCATCAGCGTGGTCGGCATCGAGGATCCCGTACGACCTGAGGTATGTCAGACCTGTCTTTACAAAGGGACACACGGAGGCAACCAGCCAATCGGTGTAAAAATACACAGCATGATTCACTACTCACAGAGCATCTGAAGAGGAGCTCCCTGAAACACTATCTTCTGTTCTTAATTTTTAAGACTCTTCCGTGTTTGATCTAAAAGTACTTCATGAGGCTTTTGAACATGTGAAATCATGGCCTGCATTTTATTTAAGCATCCTAAATTAAAGAAATCAGCCTGACAGTCTGAGATGGAGGTCAGACAGACGTTCTGTTGGAGGAGAGATGTTTTGGGAACGCTTTAAAGGACGGTTCGGTGCAAAATGAACCTAGGGGTTAATAACACGTGTTCCGAGTCGACCGATCTCTGGGATATATTTTCATGCTAATCGAATGCGTCTCAATCTTGAAACAAGCTACAGCAAACCAGTGATTAGCTGCTAACGCTAGCCTTCATGGCAGAGGGTAAATATCTATTTCTACACCACTAACAAGGCTCAAAATATCACCCCACTTCCACGGTAGCATAATGAGGGTCCCTACATGTAAACAGAAGCATTGAGAACTTTGTAAGTGTACAGACAGTTTAGGGACCATCATTATGCTGCCGTGGAAGTGTGGTGATATTTTGAGCCTTGTTAGTGGTGTAGAAATAGATTTCTTTTTACTTTACTCTCTGCCCCGAAGGCTAGCGTTATAAGCTAATCACCGGTTTGTGCTAACTTGTTTCAAGCTAGACACATTCGATTAGCATGCAAACAGAACCCAGAGAACGGTCGACTTGGTACACGTGTTAGTATCCCCTAGGTTCATTTTGCGCCGGAATTGTCCTTTAATGAAATGTGAGAATATTAAAAGATACTATTCTGACAAATAATGTTTGTATGTTTTTCTTTTGATGTTCTCATCAGGTACCGGAAGCCATCAGAAAGTGCCAGCGGGCCGGGATCACTGTCCGCATGGTGACCGGAGACAACATCAATACTGCCCGGGCCATCGCTATCAAATGTGGCATCCTGCAACCTGGAGACGACTTCCTGTGTATCGAGGGCAAAGAGTTCAACCGGCGGATCCGCAACGAGCTGGGAGAGGTCAGACGAACCCAGAACTGACCAGAAGACAGCAGTGTCTGTTATTAACAATCTACTCTGAATCTAGCACTCTAGATGTAATGTCCCCATGACATTTCTTCTAGCTCCACCTTCAGGTCAACTTTAACAATTTTAGCTCCTACTGGCAAGACTTTAATACAAGTCCAATCATCAGGATGTAGTTTGTTCATAATGTGGCTGTAATAAACACTGCAGCCTCTTTTTAGCTGTTTAATAAAAGTGAGTTATTTTCTGTTTGATTTTAAATGGTTTCAGTTGCCTGAAAATGTAAAACTATACAGATTCAGAAGGGTCTTAATAAAAAATAGATGATTTTGTGTAGCAGACTTTTTTATTTTTCTTATTTCCTGCCCTAAGAAAATAATAAGACCTAACAAGATCAACTCACACAGAAACTTTGAAGACTGGGTGCGGGATCCTTAATGTGGATAATAATATATAAAGGTGATTTGGACAATTTTGGACTTATTTCCTGCACTGGAAATGTTCTCGCAGCCCCCTTTGATTCTCTTATGAGCCCTTGTAGGGGCACCCACCACTGCTTTAGGGGACACTAGCCGCAGTTTAGTCTGCTAAACTGATTTTAAATGAATGTTTTGCAACTAATACTTAATATTTATGTCTTCTCTCTCTTTCTGTGCAGATTGAGCAGGAGCGTATTGATAAGATTTGGCCGAAGCTGAGAGTCCTCGCCAGATCATCTCCAACGGACAAACACACACTGGTCAAAGGTTAGAAACACACTAACCAGGTCAAAGAGGGCAGGGGGAGACAGACAGACATAGGGGTTAAACAGGCTGGGGACTAAGACAGGTAAGACATAGGAAAGATGTATTTTGTAAAGCACAATTTGTACACTTTACTTGCATGTAAACATCCATGATTAGAAGACACAATTAAGAGGGAGTAAAAGAAAATGTGATCGTATATAGAAATTCAGTGGCAACCCTGATTTATAAAATCAAAACAAAGGCATAAAAACTAGGGGTGACCCCAAATATTCGATGCTTCAATCAAACTTGCAACCGCTTGCCAGTCTGCAACGTTCTGAAACCTGCCAGTTTACACCAATGCGATACGACGAGACAGTGTATCATCTTCATAGCAACAACTCTTTGTATTTCTGTTATAACTTCCGACTTTCAGGCTTTTTTTGTAGCTGGATATATCATTTGTTGCGTCTAAAATTCCACCGGATGCATGTATTTTCGCTGATGTCCGTTACCTTCCGCTTTCTTTGTGTTGGAATGCTAAACTCCGGTGGATTTGTGAGGACTATGGTTAACTGCTCCTCAGATCTCTGCAGGGTAAATCCAGACAGCTAGCTAGACTATCTGTCCAATCTGAGTTTTCTGTTGCGCGACTAAAACAACCTTTGAACGTACACGTTCCACCAAAACAAGTTCCTTCCAGAGGCTATTTTGCAGCGGCACCATGCGGAGCTTAGCGCCTCCCATGACGATTGTGATTAGTTTAAAGAAATTCCAATAAACCAGAGCACGTTTTTCTCCTATCCTGGAATGCTGTGTGGAATAGTCAGACCCTCCTTCACAGCCCTGTGGAGGAGGGTCTGGCAAAGCGAGACTACTCTCTAGTGACTCTGATATACTGTGCTTGCGAGCGCTCGTTAAGTGTGTGTGTGTGTGTGTGTGTGTTATAAGTGTGTCTCTGCTGTGTGTCTGTCGTCATCTCAGGTATCATCGACAGCACTGTGCTGGAGAAGAGGCAGGTTGTTGCGGTAACTGGAGACGGAACCAACGACGGCCCCGCCCTCAAGAAAGCGGACGTTGGCTTCGCCATGGTAAAAGATTGTCGCTCATGTCATCAAACTGCTGCTTCTAGCTAACTTTGTAACATTTATGACTTCATTTATAAAACAGAAAATAAAGTTATCAGTGCATTAATAATGATGATGGAATTTTTTTGTTAGCAAATTCTACGTTTTCAAGTTAAAAGAAACAAAACTAATGTCCAGATGATTGTTAAATTTCCTCTTGTCCTCTGCTGTGGCCCCGCCCCGTCAGGTTATTTAAACATTTTTGATGTTTCTGTCATGTTCTGATCCAGAGCAACCAGGAGGTTAAAGGACTGTCAAAACATTTGGGGATCCACTGATAGTCAGCTGATCCTGACAGATGACAGATCTAACCTATGTGAGGAGTCCTGAACCCCTGAGACCAGCCCTGGTCCTGGCTCGCAGCCAGGTTCAGTGCAAGGTTTCTGTAAGCTAACCTACATGCTGTGTTCTGCAGGGTATTGCCGGGACGGATGTGGCGAAGGAGGCGTCTGACATCATCCTGACAGACGATAACTTCAGCAGCATCGTGAAGGCCGTGATGTGGGGCAGGAACGTCTACGACAGCATCTCCAAGTTCCTGCAGTTCCAGCTCACCGTCAACGTGGTCGCCGTCATCGTGGCCTTCACCGGAGCCTGCATCACACAGGTCAGAGCCACCGGACGCCTCCGCTGCTGCTGCCTACATTAGGGGTGGACAAAATAACAGTGGCTTAACAGTCTAGTCCAGTCCAACTGACAGCTGTCGATAAAATCCATTTTAACAAAAATAAATTATCACATTACAAATCTCAATTTTTTTATTTGTCAGCTCCTTTACACACATAAACATGAGCCCCGTCTCTGTGCGTAACGAAGTGTTCTTCCTGCATGCCTCTGCTTATCGCCTCATTGACGCTGATGAGATTTACTCCTTAAGTATTAAAATGTGGTATTGAAAGACATTTCAAGACGAATCAGGTGCGGACAGTGTCCGAAGTTGCCCTTTCTCACATGTTGCACACAAGACAGAGTGTCCTTCTCCGATGCTGTCTCACCTACTGGAAATACTACATTTTGGCAATTCTCTAAATTGATACGGTAGAAATGCTTAATTTTGAGTCTGTATGTAGTCAGAGATGGCCTGAACTCAAACATACTGTATCATTCATTGTCAGAAATTATGGAGAAATGTTTAACAGCACCTTGACTATTTAGAATTGTAGCTAATCAAGGTGCACAAATGTGAGACCATTTTGTTGATTCTCCAAATTAATACAGTAGAAATGCTTGATTTTAAATCTCTATATGGTCTGAGTTGTCCTTAATTTAGTAATAGTCAGGATTTTTTTTTCCAGCCCCCAAAATCAAAGAATAATGTAATATCCGTGATAGTTGATTTTTTATTTTTTTATTTATTTATTTATTTTTATTTATACAGGACAGAGGTAACATGTTTTATACTTCCTGTGGATAAAATCCAATTCATATTTTTCCTTATATGTACAGTATTTAGTGTATATTTTTGTTAACACCTTATTTTGAAAAGCAGTTGTCATCACATCATGTGTATCCTGGGCTGTTTCAATGCATTTACTATAAAGGTTAGAATACAGGGGCGCTCCAAGAAATGACCCATGAGCTACACCAGACTGAGAAAATGTCTCTTAAATTAGAAATCTCTTTTTTCCCCTCCTTTTCAACACAACAGAAAGCATATAAAATGACATACAATCAGTATTACCTCTAAAATCAAATACTGTCAATAAAAAAACTTGACTCTAGAGACTCATCAGAGACTGTGTGTCTGTGTCTGTCTGTCCAGGACTCTCCTCTGAAAGCTGTGCAGATGTTGTGGGTCAACCTCATCATGGACACCTTCGCTTCACTGGCTCTCGCCACCGAGCCGCCCACCGAGGCGCTGCTGCTCAGGAGCCCGTACGGCCGCAACAAGCCGCTCATTTCCCGCACCATGATGAAGAACATCCTGGGACACGCCGTCTACCAATTGACTGTTATCTTCACCCTGCTCTTCGTAGGTCAGTGAATGCACCACAGCTTCCCCTAACTTGTGGAAAAAGTCAAAAAATATCCTGACTACGAAGCACTTAAAATAATCATTAACTCATTATTGGTGTGTAAATGAATGGAATTTGGATGCTACAAAGATAAATTGATTAATTGTCAACTATTAACTTAATCGCCAACTATTTTGAGAAAAGTAAAAATTCTCTGATTGCAGCTTCCTAAATGTGAATATTTTCTAGTTTCTCAATCATCAGAATCAGAATACTTTTAAGTTGCAGTTGCTCCCAGTCAGATTCAAGGTAAAAATAAGAGTCTGGAAAAAGCTAGTCAGTAAGTGTATAAAAGGAACAAAGAGTGCAAGAAATAAAAAGTTAAGTAGAAGTAAAGTGACATTAGGTTAAAATATGAGATTGGGTTTAAAGATTATGTTGCTAAAACAATGGATTGTACAAATGCTATTTTAGTGCTGTGTCAACATAAATAAAGTACAGTGTAAATATATGTAGCAGCAGTGAATAAATTGTACATAATGGTTTTCTTCACAACTCTGTGACCGTAAACTGAAATATCTTTTGAGTTGTGGACAAAACAAGACATTTGAGGATGTCATCTTGGGGCTTTGGGAAAAACTGATCGACATGTTTTCACCATTTTCGGACATTTTATAGACCCAACAACTAATCCATTTATCAAGAACATAATCAAATCGTCCGTTGCAGCCCCAATGAAGAGATTTAGTTGATTTCTTCCTTTGCTCTCTTCGACTCTCCCTCTCGCAGGCGAGAAGTTGTTTAACCTCGACAGTGGCAGGAACGCCCCGCTCCACGCCCCGTCCTCGGAGCACTACACCATCGTGTTCAACACATTTGTCCTGATGCAGATCTTTAACGAGCTCAACGCCCGCAAGATTCACGGCGAGAGGAACGTCTTCGAGGGCATCTTCAACAACCCCATCTTCTGCTCCATCGTCCTGGGAACCTTCATCATACAGGTAACCTGTGAGGGGCCGAGGCAGTCGCTTCACCGGGTCATACGAATACGAAAAATGTTATTGTAAAAACTTTCTTCGGTTTCACCAAGAATACAAGAGAGACAGGACGTTACAAACAGTACATAGCCAAGACGGACAATACATTTCATAAAAAGTGACTTTACAAAGGTTACATTTACAAAAGTAAATAAATAGATAAATTTAGCCTACTAAAAATGCATTCTGTGCATAAAACCTGCAACACTGAAGTCTGCCTCGCCCTACATTCCATTTTTAAGTACGGTTCCCAGTGTTATTTAGCACCTTCACAGCATTGGGGATGAAGGATTTTTTAAAGATGTTTCTATTTGCTGTTAGTACTCTAAAACGCCTCCCTGAGGGTAGGAGTTCAAATTTGCTGTGTAATGGATGGGATGGGTCACTAATAATTTACAGTGGAAAAGGGGGGCAAAAGAGTCCCTGTCTCTGTCTCTCTCTCTTTCCCCCTGCAGGTCGTCATCGTGCAGTTTGGTGGTAAACCGTTCAGCTGTGTGCGGCTGAGCCTCGATCAGTGGCTGTGGTGCGTCTTCCTGGGTCTCGGCAGCCTGCTGTGGGGACAGGTGAGACACCGTATACCATTATGGACAGGAAATGATGGGAGGTGGGGGTGACCTACTTCAGAGGTTACTAGCCAGACTTGAACTGGGGACATTGTGATTCAGTAGTCTCGCATTGCCAGACTTTACTCCACAGTGCTATGGCTACACCACAAATGCATTGTGGGATAGGAGAAAAAAACCCGCTCTGGGTTGTTTGCATTTCTTTAACCCAAATCACAATCGTCTTGGGCAGCGCTAACCTCTGGACGCAGCGACGGTGGCTGTTTAGGTGGAACATTTTCACCCCGCAAAAGAAAGCGCCACGTACAATATGAAATGAAGTTAACTGTTCACACAATACAGTAACGTGAGCAATTTAAATTAGCGGATACATGGTTAAACCTCATTAGCTCTTACCAGTGTATCGCTGTGTGTACTTTGTCTGCAGCAATCCCACCAATCAGTCCCAAAACGTGCCAGTTAGAGAGGAGATGCCGTGAACATATTCTTTGTTAATCTTGACAATCATTCCCTGCCTTGTTGCACAATCTAAATTGACTTCAAAACTTGCCGTTTTGAGCGTGTAGCTAGCTCGAAGTTTGTTGTTATTGACCGTGGTGAAGGGATTTTGAGAACAGCAACACACAGAGGGCCCTATTTTAACGATCTGAAACACAAGTATCAAACGCCAAACATAAGTAGCTTTGTGGGCGGATCCAAAATGGGTTGGTCTGAAGTAGCTACATTATGCATAGTTGTGGTTTGGGCGTAACGTGCAATAAACCAATCATCTCTCTCTCTCTCTCTCTCTCTCTCTTCCCCCCCCCCCCTCCCTGCAGTTTACAGAAATTCATAGCCTACATGTCATATATTAAATATGTAGGTGTCACATATATACTATTCTAATACAATACTAAACAAATCTGTAATTTTGGGTTCCTAAGTGATTGTGAGTCCCTCAGGCTGTGGCAGACAGATCCATATTTAGCTGTCAGTGGAGCTGCTGTCACCTCTCCTAGGAGAACTTCTGGAGTCTTTTCTGGTGTTAACTTTTTTTGGCTATTTTTCCAAGGTGTAAATCTCTTAGTGAACGTAGTTTTTCCCAGTGGAGGAGGAAGTGCATCTCTGTCTGACCCAGTAGGTGGTCACTGAGCCTGTATTTAGTCAGGATCCGTCTCTTCTTCGTAACTCTGACAGTGTGCAGATACTCTGTCAAATAACAATTTAGTCTACTTTGTTTGCTTTCTCCGATGTTCTAAATATTGGTCTTTTGAATGATTCATAAGAAGCTCATCCCTGTGTATTACCGGATGTCCAGTGACAGTGCAGCATGGAGGCACTCAGAATGCCAACGCACGCCATGGTTAGGATCTCAAAAGCCAACCGTGTCCATTCCACCAGTGCAAAGCGGAGCCGTAAAAGTGTAAGCACAGCCAAAAAAGGCTATTGACAGTATATTCTGATTTACAGGATAACAAAAGTAGATATCCATAAATCCCTCTGTAATTGTTTTCCTATCTAATATGTGAACACAATGAAAAAAGAATTTTGAACCTGGCTTTATCCAATACTCAGATTTCGTTATATATATATATATATATATATATATATATATATATATATATATATATATATATATATATATATATATATATATATATATATATATATATATATATATGCAAATTAGTGCATATTTAATTAGATAATGCCTAATTTGCATATTTAAACATTAAATTACAGAAAACTTGTAATACATTTTTTTTCTCATCTTAATGTAAGTAATCAACTGGGAGAGTTTCATGGTGATATCTGCTAGTTAAAATGTTTACCCTATTCACCTGTATTGTCTCGCCTTAAAATAAGCGCCACTGACTTTAGACCAGGTTTTTCCTGGTCTGTGGCGCAATGGTTTTCTGAAACTGCAAAATAGCACCAGGGAACGTTTGCGCCGGAACATTCCTCCTGTTTTTGCTGAACCGCCCTCGGGAGCGCAAGTTCATTCCCTAATTTACCGACGTGAGTCTGTGGAGGGAAAAGTCCGCTGTGCGTCGGGTGCAAAAATAGGAATGATACATGCGTCGGTGTACAAAGTCAATTGCGCTGGGTGCAAGATAGGGCCCAGAGAGCAGAAGGTCAGGGATAAAGCCCGTTGGTCCAGACCATTTCCACAACAGCTGGTTTTGAACTAAAGATCTGTCAGTGCAACTCAACACTTCTCTAAAGGTTTCACCCCAAAAGCCTTCCAACAGCTAGATGAGCTTAATTCCACTGAAAAGGGATTTAAAGAAAACTAGGAGTGAGGGGAGAGAGTTTACATCAACAGTGAATTAAAACAGGGCGCTCTTAGTAAAATATGATCTGAAATATCGATAAACCAGGGGACACAAATAGAAATGACTCCCTGGATCTCTCTGTAGCTGACCATCATTATTAGACAATAGAAACTGTTAGTAACATGTTGAGGGAACAGGAAGTGCCGCTGTTGTGTGTGTGTGTGTGTGTGTGTGTGTGACACTGGGGTGTAATGTTTGTGTCGGCCCCCGCTCTCAGCTGGTGTCCAGCGTCCCCACACGCTGGCTGCGGTTCCTGAAGACGGCTGGTCACGGCACGCAGCAGGAGGAGATCCCCGAGGCGGAGATGGAGGAGATGGAGGACCAGGACGAGATCGACCACGCGGAGATGGAGCTGAAGAGGGGCCAGGTGCTCTGGTGCCGCGGCCTCAACCGCATCTCCACGCAGGTACGGTTCCTCCTTCAAAAGGAAATGTGTCCACTCTGACGACGAGATTCAGGAAATGGGACTCTGACAAACAATGTATATCATTACAAGCAGCTTAAGCCTCCAATCTTTCCGCATAAACATCACTTTTACATAAATCTTTTCAAATGTCCACACAAGTGAACAGGAAGTTTAAAAAAAAAAAAGTACTCCACTGCATTAATTGCTGTAGCCAATGGCAGAGGGATCTTCTTCTAACCAAACGGCTGCCTGTTGGTCTGCACAGTGCGGTTTGTTTCTATCTGTAAAGCGGAAGATTTGTTTATTTTATAATCCTTATCATTTTAAGAGAACTATCTGCAGTGGCTGGTTATCCAGTGGTCTGTCAGGAGGATAAAAAAGTCAGTCGATTTCAATTTCGACTTTCTTACTTTCATGAAGCGTTTACTATGGGCCAAGGAAGAACCCATTACATTTGGGAGTGGATCCCTATCACAGGCAGATACAGGCTTTATTTTTCACTTTTGTTATCATTGCGAGATTAGGCATTTGTGCTGCATTCATGTGGTGTCTGAATAATCGGAAATGAGTTCACGACTGGGAGAAATTCCCACTGCATTAACATTGTGAGATAAGACGTATTTGGCGGAGGTCGGCGCTCTCAAGGCCCTATTTTAACGATCTTTGAGCACGGCCTGAAGCGCCTGGCGCAGGTGCGTTTAGGGCGTGTCCAAATCCACTTTTGCTAGTTTGACGGCGGGAAAAAAGGGTCCGTGCGCCGGGCGCGTGGTTCAAAAGGGTTGTACTTAGTGTCTTCATTAATTCATAGGTGTGTTTTGGGCGTAACATGCAATAAACCAATCAGAGATCATCTCCCATTCCCTTTAAAAGCCAGGCGCGTTTGGACCTTGGAGCATTGCTATTATGATGGTGGATTTGCACCGTAATATTTTATTTGTAATCGTGTGTGTGTGTGTGTGTCAAGCACACTGTGCACGAGCCCAGGCACATTTTACTAATTTGCTGTTAAAATAATGAAATGCTGCGTTGTTGACTTTAGACCAGGTTCTTGTTGGTCAATGGCGCGATCACTTCCCGCTGCCTCAAGATAGCAATACGCCCAGAATGCACCTGAACACACCTCACTGTAAGACCAGCACGCCTACGGGTGCAAAAAATGAGCACAGGTGAATTTGCTATTTAAACTGTGTCGGTCTTAAACTAGCAAAGACACTTGCGTCAGGCTTTGCGCTGCGCCGGCTGCCAGATGGGGCCCTGAGAGGGCTCTCCTAGTTGTAATATGTGTTTCCCTCTGATCGGGGAGGCTAATTTCTGTTGACTTGAGTTTGGACTCAGAGACAAATAAGTGAAACTATTTCAGTCAAACTGAAGTTTATTTGGAAGGCTTTGAGATGCATTTTGCTGCTTGCTCTGATATAAGTTTGTATCAGAGCGAGCTGTTGTTATGATCCAGAAGGGACACCGTTGAGAATAAGACAATCCTTCCACACATTAAACCCTGAGCCGACTGTTTTTTTCCCCTCGTCTTTCAGATCCGTGTGGTGAACGCCTTCAGAGACAGCGTGTCTCCCTACGAAGGTCTGGAGACGCCCGAGTCTCGCAGCTCCATCCACAGCTTCATGAGCCACCCTGAGTTCCGCATGGAGGACTCGGTGAACCACATCCCCCTGATCGACGAGGCCGAGTGCGAGGACGACCCTCCCATCAAACGGAACTCCATGGTCCTCCCGCCGCCACTGACCGGACTGTCCACCCTGCCCCCTCCCTCGCCCAACCAGAACAACAACGCCGCAGAGCACACCGCCCCGCTGCCTGGCATGATCGCGCCCAACTCAGTGGGGCTGTCGCCGTGTCCGGGGAGCCCGATGCACAGCCTGGAGACGTCACTCTGAAGCCCCCCGCCCAGACCTGACCACTTCCTGTTATCATGGTCTGTTTGTACTGGGTTTTTAACGGCGAGAGTCAACTGGTTATTCTGAGATCATTTTAAAAAAACTATTTTTTAAAACGGACTCTTCTGATTGGTTCTCGTCAGGAGATCACCTGCTGTGTTTTTTTTTTTTTGTTGTTGTTTTTTTTTAGAATCCAGGAAGCAGAAATGTGTCCAGATTTGTTTGTGTGCTGAGCGGCAGCGGCGCGTTCACACAGACTGACGTTTCCTTCTTGACGTTAATAGACATGAACTCTGCATTTGTTGTTTAGGAGAAGCGTGTTTGTGAGGTGATCGATCAGTTATCAGTTTCTGATCTGTAAATATATTGATGTTGGTGTTCAGACGTAGTCTCAGCTGATGTGAGCTGACGGTGAGGCGGTCGGGTTAGTTTTGTGTCGAGGTTTAAGACTGAAATGTTTAGTCAGTCAGCTTTAATAAGGGGGGGGGGGGGGTATTCTTACAGAGATGGATGTGTGTGTGTGTAGACAGAAACGTTTTGAGTAAATGTCATTGGATTTTATTCTAGCATTTTTGTAAAGATGTTTTAGGTTGTTGTCGTTTTCAAAAGATGTCAAACAGAAGTTATTAAAAGTTAGTAAACTTCCAGAGCAGGTTGTTTGTGACGCAGCTTCACATCAGACGGGAGAAGAAAACGTTACGGTTCGATTCCTCTTTTGTCTTTGATATCAACATGCTGAAGCTCCGCCTCCTTCCTGATGAATGTATGACATCATAGATCCTGCCCCTTTCAGGCTCCGTCTTATTTATTACATCATACAAAAGTCATAAATAAGAGTAAAAGAAACCATAGTGGGGGCTTCAGCTCCCATTTCAACATGATTTATTTCTGACAATCAGGGATGAATACGTTAAATAAGAAACAAAGTCAGTCTTCTGTCATTTGGGTTTTTAGGCACAACTTTAGGCTTTTCACAAAAACATCCATGAAATATTAACCCAATTAAATAATATAAGGATGAACGTCCTTATTTAACTCACAAAAGAGTTTTTCCAACTTTCTAAACGTGTTTCATCATAATTTTACAAGAAAGTATTTCCAGATCGTAGTTCCATTAGAAAAAGTTGTAATAGTATAAAAATAAAGTTGCAGAATACAATATTTAAAGTTGTAATACTATGAGAGTAAAGGGAATTTTCGGTATTTTTTAAAATAAAGTTGTTTTATTCATAATTTTAACACCATTTGTTTTTCATTTTCAATGCAGAAGATATAAAGTTTTTATAATTTTTCAAGAAAATAATGTGTGCTATTGTCTGGATAACGGGGTAACATTTAAAGTCATACAACAAGAAAACCGTTGTTGGAATTTGAAATATTTTCAGAATAAAATAACATTGGAATTTTCAAAACTAAAATATTATTAAAAAAGTAATCTAATGAGCAATCATTTTACAAGAAAAAAACTTAAAGAAAAGGTCATAACTTTACAATTTAAAAAACATAAACCTTTATTTTATTCAGGAATTGCTAAAACATTCACGTAATCTAATCCAAACAATCCAAACCACCGACCTGAGTTAAATCGTCAACAGATTTTTGGTGAAATATGACTTTAACTAACAGGTTTTCAGGCTGAATTGAGGCTCAACAGTTGGCCAGTGGTCCAGTTTTGGAGTCAGGAAGAAAAGGCTGTGAGGTCATTCCCTCTTTCTAAAGTGATCACTTTTCCTCTGATGTGAGGCAGCGGACAAAATGTACTTAAAGTATGAAAAGTAAAAGTACTCATTGTGCAGTATAATGTTCCCTGTCAGTGTTTTCCTCTTCTATCTGATGTTTCTGGATTAATATTCCCGCTGCAGTAATGTGTTTCATTTTACTGCTGTAGATGTTTAAGGTTGTTCTCATTTTAACTCCTTTATATACTGTTGGGTAGTTTAATCTCCAGCAATGCATCATATTCTATAAGATCATCATATGTTTGTAGCGTCGCTGTCCTGAACCACGTATCTCTACAAAGTTTTAAAACTTTTCATGGTGTCAGAAAAACAGCCCTGTTTTCAGCAGCACAAACTGAACTGATTATAATGACGAAGGACTATTAGATTAGACTGACTTAGTTTGAGCGAGTTGTTCCTATTAAACTGCACACTGAGTTTCTGATTATTTATAATAGCTGTTTTTAAGTATGCTTAGAATACATCTCTGTCACCTGCAAGTTTGCAGATTTTAAAATGTTTAATGTGGAAAAAGACAACTTCTATGCTCCATTTTTTGCAGCCAAAAATAAAATATGAACCTACTGAAAGAGAAGAACTACATCATCTTTTCACATATCCATCCATCCATCTTCATCCGCTTATCCGGGGTCGGGTCGCGGGGGTAGCAGCTCCAGCAGGGGACCCCAAACTTCCCTTTCCCGGGCCACATTAACCAGCTCCGACTGGGGGATCCCGAGGCGTTCCCAGGCCAGGTTAGAGATATAATCCCTCCACCTAGTCCTGGGTCTCCCCCGAGGCCTCCTCCCAGCTGGACGTGCCTGGAACACCTCCCTAGGGAGGCGCCCAGGGGGCATCCTTACCAGATGCCCGAACCACCTCAACTGGCTCCTTTCGACGCAAAGGAGCAGCGGCTCTACTCCGAGCTCCTCACGGATAACTGAGCTTCTCACCCTATCTCTAAGGGAGACACCAGCTACCCTCCTGAGGAAACCCATTTCGGCCGCTTGTACCCTGGATCTTGTTCTTTCGGTCATGACCCAGCCTTCATGACCATAGGTGAGGGTAGGAACAAAAACTGACCGGTAGATCGAGAGCTTTGCCTTCTGGCTCAGCTCTCTTTTCGTCACAACGGTGCGATAAATTGAATGTAATACCGCACCTGCTGTGCCGATTCTCCGACCAATCTCCCGCTCCATTGTCCCCTCACTCGCGAACAAGACCCCAAGGTACTTGAACTCCTTCACTTGGGGGTAAGGACTCATTCCCTACCTGGAGAAGGCACTCCATCGGTTTCCTGCTGAGAACCATGGCCTCCGATTTAGAGGTGCTGATCCTCATCCCAGCCGCTTCACACTCGGCTGCGAACCGATCCAGTGAGTGCTGAAGGTCACAGGCCGATGATGCCATCAGGACCACATCATCTGCAAAAAGCAGCGATGAGATCCCCAGCCCACCGAACTGCAACCCCTCTCCACCCCGACTACGCCTCGATATCCTGTCCATAAATACTACAAACAGGATTGGTGACAAGCGCAGCCCTGGCGGAGGCCAACTCTCACCTGAAACGAGTCCGACTTACTGCCGAGAACCCGGACACAGCTCTCGCTTTGGTCGTACAGAGATTGGATGGCCCTGAGAAGGGACCCCTCACCCCCAGTACTCCCGAAGCACCTCCCACAGTATCTCCCGGGGCACCCGGTCATACGCCTTCTCCAGATCCACAAAACACATGTAGACCGGGTTGGGCATACTCCCAGGCTCCCTCCAGGATCCTTGCAGAGTAAAGATCTGGTCCGTTGTTCCACGACCAGGACAGAATCCGCATTGTTCCTCTTCAACCTGAGATTCGACTATCGACCGAACCCTCCTTTCCAGCACCTTGGAGTAGCCTTTACCGGGAGGCTGAGAAGTGTGATACCCCTGTAATTGGCACACACCCTCTGGTCCCCCCTTTTTAAAAAAGGGGAACCACCACCCCGGTCTGCCACTCCTTAGGCACCGTCCCAGACTTCCACGCAATGTTGAAGAGGCGTGTCAACCAAGACAACCCCTCCACACCCAGAGCTTTAAGCATTTCTGGACGGATCTCATCAATTCCTGGGGCTTTGCCACTGTGGAGTTGTTTAACTACCTCAGCAACCTCCACCAGGGAAATTGATGCCAATCCCCCCCTCATCCTCCAGCTCTGCCTCTACCATAGAGGGCGTATTAGTCGGATTTAGGAGTTCCTCAAAGTGCTCCTTCCACCGCCCCTATTACCTCCTCAGTTGAGGTCAACAGCGTCCCATCCTTACTGTACACAGCTTGGATGGTTCCCCGCTTCCCCCTCCTGAGGTGGCGAACGGTTTTCCAGAAGTACCTTGGTGCCGACCGAAAGTCCTTCTCCATGTCTTCTCCGAACTTCTCCCACACACGCTGCTTTGCCTCTTTCACGGCAGAGGCTGCAGCCCTTCGGGCCCTTCGGTACCTTGCAACTGCCTCCGAGTCGTCTGGGATAACATATCCCGGAAAGACTCCTTCTTCAATCGGACGGCTTCCCTGACCACGGTGTCCACCACGGTGTTCGTGGGTTACCGCCCCTTGAGGCACCCTAAGACCCTAAGACCACAGCTCCTCACCGCAGCTTCAGCAATGGAAACTTTGAACATTGTCCACTCGGGTTCAATGCCCCCCAGCCTCCACAGGGATGCACGAAAAGCTCCGCCCGGAGGTGTGAGTTGAAAGTCTGTCGGACAGGGGCCTCCTCCAGACGTTCCCAATTTACCCGCACTACCCGTTTGGGCTTACCAGGTCTGTCCAGAGTCTTCCCCCACCCCTGACCCAACTCACCACCAGATGGTGATCGGTTGACAGCTCCGCCCCTCTCTTCACCCGAGTGTCCAAAACATATGGCCTCAGATCAGATGAAACGATTATAAAATCGATCATTGACCTTTGGCCTAGGGTGCTCTGGTACCAAGTACACTTATGAGCATCCCTATGTTCGAACATGGTGTTCGTTATAGACAATCCATGACTAGCACAGAAGTCCAACAACAAACAACCACTCTGGTTTAGATCAGGGAGGCCGTTCCTCCCAATCACGCCTCTCCATGTGTCTCCATCATTACCCACGTGCGCGTTGAAGTCCCCCCAGCAGAACTATGGAGTCCCCGACTGGAGCCCCATGCAGGACTCCACTCAAGGTCTCCAAGAAGGCCGAATACTCTGAACTCTTGTTTGGTGCATATGCACAAACAACAGTCAGAGTTTTCCCCCCACAACCCGCAGGCGTAGGGAGCGACCCTCTCGTCCACCGGGTTAAACTCCAACGTAGCGGCGCTCAGCCGGGGGCTTGTGAGTATCCCCACACCCGCCCGGCGCCTCACACCCTGGGCAACTCCAGAGAAGAAAAGAGTCCAACCCCTATCCAGGAGTATGGTTCCAGAACCAAGACTGTGCGTAGAGGTAAGCCCCACCAGATCTAACCGGTGGCGCTCCACCTCCCGCACAAGTTCCGGCTCCTTCCCCCACAGAGAGGTGACATTCCACGTCCCCAGAGCCAGCCTCTGCTGCCCGGGTCTGGTCCGTCGAGGCCCCTGACCTTCACTGCCACCCATGTGGCAGCGCACCCGACCCCAGCGGTTCCTCCCACAGGTGGTGGGCCCATGGGATGGAGGGATGTCTGCCACGTAGCTTTTTCGGGCTGTGCCCGACCAGGCTCCGTGGCAAACCCGGCCACCAGACGCTCGCTGACGAGCCCTCCATCTGGGCCTGGCTCCAGACGGGGGCCCCGGGCTTCCTCCGGGCAGGGTCACTTCATCCCTTCCTCGATTTTTCATAGGATTTTTGAACCATTCTTTGTCTGGCCCCTCACCTGAGACCACTTTGCCTTGGGAGACCCTACCAGGAGCACCAAGCTCCAGACAACACAGCCCTCAGGTTCATAGGGACACACAAACCTCTCCACCACGATAAGGTGATGGTTCCCGGAGAAGCACGTTACAGTACGTTTATGTTTCATGCAGCAGCAGCAGCAGCTACCCCTGCTGGACAAAACTTACCACAACGTACAAGTAGTATTGCAAACAAAACCAACAGAGATGAGTATTACAAAGATTTATAATTCCTGATGTGAAAAAAACAGTCTATCCGTCATAACGATATGATGTCTGTCACATGGCGCACACGTCATACTAACGTATCATGATGTCTATGTAACTCATGTCGAGGCAGCTTCGTTCATACAGCACATTTCAGCAGCAAGGCAATTCAAAGTGCTTTACATGAAAACATGACAGAGCAGTTTTAAGACCATTAAGGGGAGACACTACAGGCAAAAACAATCTTTCAAGTTTGAGGTTTTGTGCTATTTTGCTTCCATTGAATGTCTTCTTTCAGACTGGTGCAAAAAACTATTGTATTTGACTACATGTTATCTATTTGCGAGTGTAGATTTGTATAGAACATATATACATGTGTATACACAGTGTTGGGAGTAACGCGTTACAAAAGTAACGCAATTACAGTAATGTATTTTTTTGCTGTAACGCAGTAATATAACGCATTACTAATTACATTTCGGTAATGTTATACCCGTTACATCTCAACGCATTCTAACGCAACATTTAGTGGTGCGTTGTTTTTTTAAGAATTCACCGCGACACATTTCTTCACAGGAAAAATAACAGTTATTTCCTGTCGCTGTATTCGATGGTTGAGATGACTGCAGAGACAGATACATTTGCGAGATGGACATTATTTTCAGGAGTTATTACGCTGCGTTGAAGCGAGCTGTAAACGTCACTGTTCCCGCGGTCAGAGCCAGAACCAGAGACGGTACGGACAACATCTGTGTCCCAACAGGTGACGGTACGTCAGCGCGGACAGCAGTGTGTCCGAGCTGCTGACCGATAGAAACATGTCGGGAATTAATGTTGAGGCTTGCTACACGTAATATCACTGCATTTTATCAGCCGTGGAGAGTAACTACGCCTGGAGTGGAATGGCTTCAAATGACGACCAAAAACACTTGCCTTTTACTGTCACCATTTACTGTTCAATATGTTGCAGTTTTACAAACAAGAAAGTGAACAACTTAAGCTGGACAGACATGTTGCATCTCAGTAAGCTAGCAAGAGTACACAACAGACCACTTCCGTGTAGCTTCAAAATAAAAGCACTTCCTGTAACGGTTCGCAGTGAAACTAAATTACTGTTAAATAAGGTTGTGTACCTTTTCACAAATCAGCTGAATCGTAAATAATGTAAATAGTGAGTTTTAATCACACTTTAATTGAACATTAAACTAAACAACATGAATTTCTTATTCAAGTGCTATAAACAAACATTTTACAACAATACCGTACTTTTAATTGAGTATTTTAATTTTCTGCTACTTGCCTATTGTACGTTTTACTTATCTATTTTTATAGCTTTAGTTACTTTGCATATTTATATTAATTATACAAAATCTGAATAATCTATGATGTATTAAGTGGATAAAGAGGAGACTTTATTGATCCGGTGGTGAAATTCACAAGCTAGCTGCCAAATCAGTCAAACTTCCGCCCGGTATTTTGGTGAAGGTAACTTAAAAGTAATGCAAAAGTAGTGTAACGCATTACAATTCAGAGACAGTAATATTGTAATATAACTAATTACTCTGAAATGACAGTAACTAGTAATCTATAATGTATTACATGTTGTAAGTAACTTGCCCAACTCTGTGTGTGTGTGTGTGTGTGTGTGTGTGGAAAATTTAGCATTTGATAATGCCTCGTTTGCATATTCAAACAATACAATTTCAGAAAACTTGTAATAGCCTACAATAAATAATTATCTTAATGTAAGTAATCAACTGTGGAAGTTTCAGTTTGTGTTTGTGGAGCTTTTACTGATTTATAACAATCACGTTCAAATGTTTTCTGAATTTCATAACAAAAATAAAAATAAAAAAAAAACAGAAAATGTTAAAGTAATGTAAGAAAACGCTTCCTGTTTACTTGAAATAAATGTTGGACGAGACCCCAAACAGTTAAGGTGAGGATAGCTGATTGGTCAGGGGATAGGACCTGAACCAATCGGTTTCCGTTACCTCCCGCGACCAGGGACGCCTGGCCAATCGTAGCGCGCAAATGCTATTTTAGGGCGGATCTTGTCCAGGACTGCGTAATAACGCCGATGTCTTGGCACCGCCCACAAAATTGGCGCTGACAGTCTTCTATTACGTCCGCAGAGTAGCTGTAAATTCTGCCGGTTACTATCGTTAAGCTCATTTGATTTTAACTATCCAGAGAAGCAGTCATGAGCGGAAGAGGTAAGGGAGGTAAAGGACTCGGCAAAGGAGGAGCTAAGCGTCACCGTAAAGTGCTCCGTGATAACATCCAGGGGATCACCAAGCCCGCCATCCGCCGTTTGGCTCGCCGCGGCGGCGTAAAGCGTATCTCCGGTCTGATCTACGAGGAGACCCGCGGTGTACTGAAGGTGTTCCTGGAGAACGTGATCCGTGACGCCGTCACTTACACCGAGCACGCCAAGCGGAAGACGGTGACCGCCATGGATGTGGTGTACGCTCTGAAGAGGCAGGGCCGCACCCTGTACGGCTTCGGAGGCTAAAATCGGTTAACTTGAAACAAACACAACGGCTCTTTTAAGAGCCACCCACTTAACCTAAAGAGATACTTTCTGATCTGACTAATGTAGTTAACGTTACAACTTAACCAAACCACGATCAGAAGCAGTTCGATACATTGTCTTAGTGTCTTGTTTTTGTTATGGAGCGCTTCGTGTAAAGAGGGGCCTTTCTTCCCGCTCTCACTGACATCTGTAACACCTACTGTTTGCGCAAAGTCATAAGCATTGAGGACACAACACCCCCGTCCCATGCACTCGTCTCATTACTGCCATCAGGTAGTAGGTACCGCAGTATAACTGCCCGCACCTTAACTTGAACTGTGAACTTAACTTCAGTGCTCTGTTACAAGCAGAGGTGTCAAAAGTATTCACATTCATTACTCCGGTAGAAGTATAAATACTAGTGTTTAGAGTCAAATGTGTTTTATTGTCATTCCAATCATATACACTGTAGTGAACCGAGACAACGTTTCACCATGGGTCAAGTGGTGTTACACATTTACAGTTTTTCTCAATTACTAAAACCCATTGGCTGATTAAATTCTCAGTTGCCTGAACTCATTTAGCTAATTGTGCAGTCTGTTGTCAATACCTTAAACCATTTCACACGGTCAAACACAATTTGCAGATCTCAGACTTTTCAGCAAAACTCTAAACACATTCTCAAAACACATTCTGCACACTAATGCACATGTCATCCATACTGGTAAACACAAGTGGCAACAATCAAATACAAATGGAGAACACATGTCATTGATTGAACACAACCACTCAAAATTGATTTCACTTACCAATATAAGACAGTTCAGAGAGCAAACAGGTTGTTGGAGGTGGGAAGGAGAAAGTCTGAGAATGGATAGATGAAACGATGTGAGAGGACGAGTGCATATGTGAGGTGTCAGGGCTGGATACGGCACACAAGAGGCTTCATGAAATCTTAACCGTCGATGGTAGACTTAAAACCAGCTACGACATGACTCAGCGATTGTATATGCTCATATAGACGCCAAACGTTCATGGGGCACCAACCTTGTTTTGAGATAAATGTCTTTTATTCGCGATGTCTTGGATAAGTACTCCATTACCCACAATCCTGAACAATCCCACAGTGAGGCCTCTGATTGGTGGAACTCATGCTGGTGAGGAGGGGGAGGAGGGGGCGCTGCCTGCACGATCCGTCATATGCATGCCCAAAATGATAATCCTGTTTTACGAGGATTGACGACACTGCACGAAACCCGATCGGTTCCACGCTTCTGCTGTTAGCCTCCACCGGGAAGCTAACGTTAGTTTAGCTAACAGCTAATTTCGGCTAACCGCTAGCTGACAGCTTGATTCAGTCTAAAATAACGTGAACTCAAACTAAACACTTGGTAAAGCCGTCTACAGCTGACGTAACAGCTGTAATATATTTTAACGGTTATTTTCAGGTTTTATTTTGAGGGTAAAGTTATTACATGCTGTCTCAGCTAGCGGTTAGCCGAATTAGCTGTTAGCTAAACTAACGTAGCTTCTTTTGTTCAGTGGTGCGCGGTGGTTTAGTTCCTTCGCTCGATAATGAAACTATGTACACAGTCTTGTACCTTTTGACTTTTTGGGATTTTCTGTTCGTTTTTTCAGTCGTAATGATACGTTGTACGCTTATGAGTCACGTCGTAGCTGGTTAGCCTAAGGCATGGTCTAAAACTCTTTATATATGGATTTTTCCAGACGTCAATGGGAGAAATGAATTGGAAATTTACTTCCGGAACCCACGGTCTCTCGGAGGAGGGGCGGCCCTGCTTCTGTCCACACTACTCAGAGGTCTCCAAACCTCTGAAACTCAAACATTTTAAAACACTGTCAGTTAATCTTATCGGTTAGGTTTATACATTTGGAGAAAGAACAACAACAGCGTAAAGTAAGAGCAGGGATTTATCTGCCTTAACAGTTTCTTAAAGTATATTGTTTTCATACAACATCGAACTATCACAATTTCTCGGCAGGTGAAACAACATGAACATTCTTTTATATAACAAAGTATATCTAAAAAATGATATGGCTTAAAAGACTACCCTCCTTTTATATTTTTATTGTATTTGACTACTATTGAAAATTTAAAATGTATTACTTGGCAAAAACTACTAGATTATTATGAAATATATTTACTGCAACTTTCATAATGAAAACCTGGAACATGTAGTATAGTGTAGGCTATTCCTTGAAATGAATGTATTGACTTTTCTCAAGGAGGTTGTAAAAAACAAACTTGTTTTGGCGCATGCTCAGTCTCGATCACAAACCTCAGCCAATCCTGTGCGCGCAACAGCACATTATCATTTGCATCAGGAGAATATAAGAGAAGCCGGCCAGAGCAAGAATGAGTCATCTGTTTGAAGGAATCCGAAAGGAAGTAACCATGCCTGCGGAACCAGTCAAAGCGCCCAAGAAGGGCTCAAAGAAAGCGGTCTCTAAAGCCACAAAGACCGGCAAGAAGAGGCGAAAGTCCAGGAAGGAGAGCTATGCCATCTACGTGTACAAGGTGCTGAAGCAGGTCCACCCTGACACCGGTATCTCCTCCAAGGCCATGGGTATCATGAACTCCTTTGTGAGCGACATCTTTGAGCGTATCGCCGGTGAGGCTTCCCGTCTGGCGCACTACAACAAGCGCTCCACCATCACCTCCAGGGAGATCCAGACCGCCGTGAGGCTGCTGCTGCCCGGGGAGCTGGCCAAGCACGCCGTGTCCGAGGGTACCAAGGCCGTCACCAAGTACACCAGCTCCAAATAAACAGCCCTGCTGTTACAACACCAACCCAAAGGCTCTTTTAAGAGCCACCCAGTTATTCTGAGAGCCCCTTTCCTGCTGATATGTCATTCACTTTGCATGTCTGTTAACCACACCAAATCTGTAGGAAATTCTTATGTTTGTAGTTATAATACAAATTGGAAGACTGATTTAATAGATGGTCAATAGACCTCAATAAGTGAGAGCTTTTTCACAACGTCTCCCTCAGAGTCAAACACCACATCTCAGTTATCATCTCAAACAAAGACACTTTCTTTTGCACGTTAATACTGTACATTTGATCAACTGTTTTAAATTTGTATGTACATTTGTTCTCTATATATATATATATATATTCTGTTCATAATATGTTGTCTGTTACAATATGTTTGTGTATCTGGAGTTTGTAACAATAATAATTTCCCCCTGGGATTATTAAAGTATTTCTGATTCAGATTCTTAATGCGACATGGCTGCAGAAGGTCAATGTTTTCAGCCTCAGAAAAATGGAGATTTTCTGTGTTTTATAGTATGTTTTGGCGATAAAAAGACATTATCTTAATACTTAGATAAGGTAAGATACTTTATTAAATTTGTTTTGGACTCTGTCCGTTCCGCAGCTTTACAAAGACAACACAAAATACAGGAAATAAGCATCTCTCTACACATACTGTCATGCAACACAAAACATGTTCTCATATACATTAGACAGGTATAGTAAGCACGTTACCTCCTTTCAGCGGCAAGTTTTAATTGAACAACTGGGATGGACTTTTTCTGACATTTCATGATTACATGACATTAATCAATGAAAATAATTGTGGGCTGTGTGTTGTAGCTCTTTCATGTACATTTAAAGTCATCAAGAACAGACTTTTCTCTGTTGGGAAATCAAACCTGTCTTATTTCTATTACGTTATTTAAAAAAACTTGTTTCATACAATTTTGAACATTCAGATAGTTATGTAATGTACATGGAAAAATACAGTGATCATGAACCCAAACACCTCAGCGTAGAATGAAACAATGTCAGCCTGACCCTGCAGAGCCTATCCTTTGGTGTGTTTATTCAACTGAAAAACTAAACACACGCAGCCCAAGCCTTTTGTTATACAGCTGCTCAGTCTCCCTCAACTCGGCAGACTCAGAGTTGACATACGGCCTGGTCTATAAGTGTTTAAGAATTGAACATGTTGGGGTTTAACCTGAATGAGATGGGTACCACTGTCCACACACAAAGCATGTGTTTGTAAACTGGTAATGTTACCACAATGAGTACACTTTGCATATCAACTACAGATGTGAAAAACAGTCCCTTTTCTGTCCCACTGCTGTCCTGCTGCAAACCATCTTCTATATAAAATCATCAGCCTGTGAAGCAGAAGACACAAAACATTCATTCTTGTTATCTACAGTAAGTAGTGATTCATTCACAAATTTGTTTATTTTTATTGTGATGTACATAATATGAAGCCAGCTGGGACAGATTTGATATTTTTAATTTAGGCCTATGGGCATTATGAACATCTGTAGCGTATAAAAACACAATATTGTTTTTCTTGTACATTGTTTCTTAATTTCTTCAAAAAACAAATACATATATGCAGTATAGTTCAAACTAGCTGCACTTTGACCAGCTGGTACATTCATATATAATAATACACCTTTATTAATCGTAAATTAATATACATATAAGTAAAGAAGAAACTATACATGAGCATATAAAGACAAAAAATACTAGGTAAAGTAAGTGGTGTTTCTTCAAGATATAAAGTTACTGATTTTGACAAAATAAGTGTTCAATCGAACAAATTGTATCTAAACTTTGGTATTTCACATTCTTCTTTCTTTCTTTGTTAGCCAGCCGCTGTGTGACTGGTTAACTTTGAATAATTGTTGTCCAATAGTCGATCTGCTAAAGCGCGCGCTTCCCGGCCTGAGCCAATCAGCGCTGCCTGGCTCCGGCAGTTCCTTTATAAAGCCGCTGCTCACAGTCACACTGTATTCTTTCTGCTGTGACCTCAGAGAATACTGAAAAAAAAAGTAACAATGGCCAGAACCAAGCAGACAGCCCGTAAGTCTACCGGAGGAAAAGCTCCCAGGAAGCAGCTGGCTACCAAGGCTGCCCGTAAGAGCGCCCCGGCCACCGGCGGAGTGAAGAAGCCCCACCGTTACAGGCCCGGTACCGTGGCTCTCCGTGAGATCCGTCGCTACCAGAAGTCCACCGAGCTGCTGATCCGCAAGTTGCCCTTCCAGCGCCTGGTGAGAGAAATCGCTCAGGATTTCAAGACCGACCTGCGCTTCCAGAGCTCCGCCGTCATGGCTCTGCAGGAGTCCAGCGAGGCTTACCTGGTCGGCCTGTTCGAGGACACGAACCTGTGCGCCATCCACGCCAAGAGGGTCACCATCATGCCCAAAGATATCCAGCTGGCCCGCCGTATCCGCGGAGAGAGGGCTTAAACTGCCCTGAGACCAGCCTACAGTAAACACAACGGCTCTTTTAAGAGCCACATATAAACCCTAACCGAGCAACAGATCCTGATCTATTCTGTATGTCCCGTGACTAAATTACATTTAGAATAGCACAGTAGGGAAAGTTTGTGTGGAGGTTTATAGTAGGCTAGCTATAATGACGCTGTCTGGCGGATCCATAATGGAGTTTTAATCACTACAATGTTAAGCATAAGAATTAGAGAATAGTATTAGTTCAGCAGAGAGAAAGTCCTCCCCTAACTTAGTTTGACGAAATGTATTGCACAAATATGAGACAAGAGTAAAAATACAGTACAGGAATGTGGCATTATTGGGAGAAACATTTAACTTAAGTGGAATGTACATGATTTCTTTGTAAATGAACAAAGACAAGTGATCACACGTGTGCTGGTTGTAGTAAGTCTCTGTGGGCTCATGTTAACCTTAAAAAAAAAAAAATGAATTAGCTTAACGTTATTACAGATTGCTTTCAGCAACGGCCGACCTTATTGGCCTACTTCCATCCTGTTAGTATGTGTGCGGTTTGCTAATAATATAATAAATGTACATAAACAATCCTTTATTTATCACCAGAAGGGAAATTCTGGTGTTGCACAAGACAACAGTAGGCCTACAAACAAATACAAATAAGTGACCGCCCACTTTTTGAACGTTTTTTTTTCCCATCCCATTGCGCTATTGACATTGAATCGATAAACATAATTATATAATAACACATTTGATTGGGTGCAGAAGAACATTTTGAGAACAGCAAAAAGACTGTACATAAACGAGTAGGCCTCAATGGTATCAGCACTAGCCGTTGGTTCAACGGTTGGGTAACAGTGAGCTACACCAATCAGAGGTGTCGCTTTCACGTTGAGGATTGTGGGTAGTGTAGTACTTCTCCGTGGCAGAATATAAGGTTTTTCCTACAACAAAAGACTGCACACGGACCGATGGCTTTTGCAGTTAACTGTTAAGGTACTTACAACGAGACGACATTCTTAGGTGGTTTCTGCATTATGGATAATGTTTTATTAAATAAAACGCATTTATACCTCCGGAGTCATCTTATTAACCTTAAAAAGCTAAATATCTTGATACATCCCCGCTATAAAACACAACTAGTAAAAAGAGTAATGTTCTGTCGCAATAAGGGAAACGTCTTTAGTTTGAGGTGTGTGGCTCTTAAAAGAGCCGTTGTTGTTGTTGTTTAAGTCGTTTCCGGTTGTTTACTTCTTGGCGGCCTTCTCGGTCTTCTTGGGCAGCAGGACGGCCTGGATGTTGGGCAGCACGCCACCCTGAGCGATGGTCACTCCGCCCAGCAGCTTGTTAAGCTCCTCGTCGTTGCGGACGGCCAGCTGCAGATGGCGGGGGATGATACGGGTCTTCTTGTTGTCGCGGGCAGCGTTGCCAGCCAGCTCCAGGATTTCAGCGGTCAGGTACTCGAGCACCGCCGCCAGATACACCGGAGCCCCGGCACCGACGCGGTGGGCATAGTTACCCTTCCTTAAGTGTCTGTGGACACGTCCAACCGGGAATTGGAGACCAGCCCGGGATGAACGGCTCTTGGCCTTCGCTCTGGTCTTACCGACACCTTTCCCGCGGCCAGACATTTTGATGTAGTTTTCTTCGGTGTATTCGACAGAATGTGCCTGGTCATCGCTGAGAACAGTTATTATGTAGAGACCAGCTGCTCGCTGATTGGATACACTGAACGTACTATGATCGACCAATCAGAAAACAGCTAGTTTCAGCTTTGGCTTTGGCTTTGTTGTATGGGATTTTCAAAATAATACGTGAAAGCTCAAAGTGTGGATCGCTGTAAAATGGTTCTGTCATACATTTTGATATATCTACATATGACTAATAAATTACCTACTGATGTAATATACAGTCTATGTGTTAAACATGGTTTTTGAAGGTTAGACCCAAAACATAGTCTGTTTATTGGTTTATCAACAGTACATTTGTATTATGTGTATGTGGTGAAGCCATCACACACCTCCTTATCTGAAAAAAATTGCTTCGATGTTTGTTGATATCTTTGTAATTGATCAAAGAGGCTTCTCAGGTGCTTACCTAGACCCCACTACACCTGTACAGAGAGCATGGGAAAACTTATAAAGAAAAGATAGAACAATTTAAACGTAACAAATGTATACACGTAAAAATAAATCATTGATTAATTTTGAACTAAATAATATCTTAAAAAAAGACATAAATACACACTATTTAAAACTTAAATTATACACATTACATCACGTTCGCCATTGTGAATACCTTTGATTCATTTTCTTCTTTTGCTTAATGTTAGAAATAAATGAACAACCTCAAGCTCAAAAGGTTGTTTTACTAAATAAATACATTATATTAATGTATATATCATTGACTGTAAATATTAATGGTATATATTACATATGGTATATATTAATGTAGGCTATGTATTACGTTTTTATTATTAGTGTATGTATTCTGTATTACTTTTTCTTTGTGAAAATAAATTATGTTATTGGAAGCAAACTTTTAAATCGTAGCACTAAAGCATTAAGATCATGGATTAAAACCATAGACTGTAAATATTTATATAAAACCAAAGAAACCCAGATACCGGTTTTAACTGTAACGGACTACAATTCCCACAAATGTGTTAACGTTTCCGTCACACACTTCCAACCAATGGCTGCGTGCGTTTGAGTCACGTCAGCAGCAGCGCAGCAGATTTGAATCGTTTGTGTGGTTTTGTGTCGCAGTTTGAATGCAGAGCAGAAAACAATATTTGTGCGTTTTCAGAGAATTTTTAGGTTTGTATTTTTTTATTTCAATTAAGCTGTGACTCCGTGCGAGTCCCGTGTGCAAATGGTCATGTTTAAATAGTCGGTTTAATAGTTAGCTGCCCTTTGATTTGGCTAACGTTAGCTAGCTAGTGAACTAGCATGACGACAAGTTCGTGTAACGTTAAGTGATACTTTCACTGTCTTCGCTGTTTCTCAGAGTCTTTCTGTAAAATATTGTCGTTATAGTGTGCTATGCCGCTGTATGTCTGATCCGGATTAATCTGTTTCCCACAGAATAGAACCAACAGCGGGATGGACTGTCGAGCTAACAGAGGTAACGTTAACTTAGCTAACTCTCACTGACCCGGAGTCAGCATTTGTGCAGACAGTTATCACCATGTTCATGTGTTTTATTCACTGTTCTAATCAACCACGTTTGTGTCTCTGAACAGATATGTTCTTTCTGAGTGATGAGAAGTTTGACTTCGATGTTTCTTTGTCACCTGCCAGGTAGGAAACACATGATAGTTTCTGATGGGGCCACAATAATCACCAATACTCAGTGGTCGAGAAAGTATTCAGATCCTTAACCAGTTAACTCCCATCATTTTTTTATTTCTAACCAGTTAGTAGTGACCCTGTAGCTGTAGTAGATGTTTTTTCTTCTCCAAATGTTTTAAATTAGAATAAAACTATAAAATGGACATGGACAATCAACTAGAACAAAGTATATAAAAGCAGCACTAAAGGGAGAAATAAAACATTAAATATATACACAGGAAATATATACAGTTTAACAAATGTTATTTAAAAAAACAAAGGGGGACATTCACACTTTAAAGCTGTCATGAGATGCTCTCGAGTTTGCATGTCTGAGTTTTAGCTCTCTGTTTTTCTTAAATCATCACTGCTGTGAGCTGTTTGTGTTCCTCTCAGCTGTGATGTCTCTCTCTGCAGCTCCAAAGGTGGTGATGATGAAGATGAAGATGAGGTGTTTGTCGGTCCAGTCACCCACAAGGAAAGATGTCTCTCTGTTAACGTGGTGTCTCAGCTTGAGGGTGACGTGCGAGCGAGCTGGAGTCCACTGAGTGGAGATCAACTGGAAGCTGTGTTTCAGGAAGCCCACAAACTAGCCAACCGGCTGCAGTACAGTGAACCAAGCCAGCCGCACTGTGAGGACGACGACAAGACCACCAACATGACTGACGCCACAACTGACAGGGAGCAGTTCGTCCAGGACGCAGAGGCGAAACTGGGTGTGCTCGGTCAGACCGCCAGTGCACTCAGCCCCATCAAACGGCAGACCTTCTGTGTGCAGGACAGTCCCATGAAGCAGCTGCCGCTTGCTGTCCAGCAGCGCATACTCAGAGGAAGTATCTCCAACGCATCTTCATCTACCCGCCCTGCCAACACAGCTTTATCCAGCCGGTACGCCACTGTCAACGCAGCTTCATCCACCCGCCCCACTGCCAGACTCAGCACCTCCAGCCCCGTCGCCGGGGTAAAGCCTCAGCCCAGGACGGGGATGCGAGGGAAAGCAGCACTGGGCGTCGTGCTGCCGAGCAAACCGACTGCCCCAACGACTTCCTCTTTAACAAGCAAGAGCAGAGCGGAGAAAACTAGACTGCAACCACCGAGCAAAGTAGGAGAGAAGTTTTTTTTTTTTTTTCTCGCAGGTTCATTCAGTCGGTCTTGATGGTGCCATGTGGTGTCAGTCTGTAAATAGAGCTGCAACATCAGTCGACTAATCAATTAGTCAATCAACAGAAAAATCATTGCCAACTATTTGTATAAGCGATTTCATTAATTGTATTAAAGTGAATATCTTTTGGGTTTTGGACTAACAACACATTTAAAGACATTTACTTTTTTTTTTTGAGAACCTGGGATAGAAATGTTTCACTATTTTCTGACATTTTATAGACCAAACGATTAAGCCATTAATCCAGAAAACAGTCGACAGATGAATCGATAATGAAATGTATCGTTAGTTGCAGCCCTAGTCTGTAACAGCAGATCTCTTGTAGGAACACCAACCTGTAACCTGGTTCCTCCCAGAACCTGAGCGTACTGAAGCGTTTGAGTCTTTGGAACAAGGTTGTTCTTGTGTTTCCACTTAGTTTATCTCTAAATCAAAAGACAGTGCAGTTTAAGAAGCTGCCGGAGAACAGATGTGATAATGTAGTGTTTGGTTTCGCTCCTCTGCTAATATCCATCTTACCTGAACGTACGTAACTGGGAAATGTAATAATTAAAGTACCGTGACTTAGATTTAGTTAGCCAAAACTGGTTCCAAGAACTTTTCCCGCAAAGCAGGCAGAGAATAGTGGAAACAAAAGCGGGGTGTTTAATTCCTGCAGTCGAAAGGCGTAATTATGTTTCACTTTGTGATTTTTTTATTTCCTGTCTCTTTGTATATGTTTCTACTCAATGTTTGAAAGCTACACTTGCCTGCTGGGAATGAAATTTGACATTTTGGGAAATGGTTTCTTGTGGACACATTTGTGTTGATCACCTTTTTTTTTTTTTTAGGCGGTGGGGGGTTGTAGGCGGGGCCCGTCCTCTCGCCTGTCCAGCAGGGCGTACTCAAGTGAGGATCTGCTCTCTGATTCAGCGAGCATGGCATCTGACATCAGCGACTCTTCCCTCAACTCCAGCCTTCTGGGAAAACGTATGCTGGCTCCGCCCACCAAGGTAACACCATTCACCGCAGTCCGACTGCCTTCTCTGCCGAAGGTCAGCCGTCGGGTTGGTGTGTCAAAGCCTTTAGCAAAAAGCAGTGACAGTTGGCTAATCAATAAGGTACGACTAATGTGAACGTTACTAACGTGACTAGCAGAGTCCGCTGTTAGCTGTGCTAAGTGGGGAGAGAAAAAAAGCACAGTAGCTAAGCATTGTACTGCTGTGGACACCATGTTATGCGGGGGTAGCGGTAGTGACAACTCCTGTGTTCAGCGAGGTGGAATTATTGTTTTTGTCAATGGAGTCTGGTAGATTTAAAGAGTCATATACCAGCTTCAGTTCTCCGTTGTATAGTGCTGTTTGACGGTAAGGTAAAGCTCTGAAAATATTTTAAATATAGCTTTAACTTAAACTGATATTACCGTGGCATTCACAGCAGTACGCTGCTTGACTTTCTGTCACATCGGGCATGCCATGGTGACCGCAATTGTGGTTCGCATTCTATCATCTACTGGCTGGACCTCTGTGAATTGATTCTAAAAGCAGTTACGAGCGGGGAGACCCAATGTCCACAATGTTCCAAAGGTTTAATGTGACGCACAAGTATATATCAAAGTGCATTTTCTAACAATCGCTCCATTCACTTGGATGACGTAAGAATAGATGGATAAGAAAGAGACACCAGAGGAGAGGATTGATTTAAAGTAGGTTTACACAGATACATCTTCAGGAAGGAAAAACAGTGTAACAATTTATGATACAAATTGGAACAGATGAGAGAGGCTTTGTTCAGAATGCAATGTAACATCTTCACAACAGAAGGCCTTGGGAAAACGCTAAAACATACTTTAATTTGACCAAAGAAATGTGAACGTTGGGATTTGAATACATAAGGAACTAGGGCTGGGCAATGTATCGATATTATATTGACATTGATATGAGACTTGATATCGTCTTTGGATATTGTAATATCGTGATATGACAGTGTTGTCTTTTCCTGGTTTTAAAGGCTGCATTACAGTAAAGTGATGTCATTTTCTGAACTTACCAGACTGTTCTAGCCGTTCTATCTATCTAGTCATAATATCCACTTTATTGGTGATTATTTATTTCAAATCTTTTTTTTTTTTTTATATATGTATATATTTTGTGAAAGCACCAAAATATTGTGATATTTGATTTTCTCCATATCAACCAGCTCTATAAGGAACACTACTAAGTAGCTACGGAATGATATAAAAACCTTCAAAAAAAACTTTAAATGAAACTAATGATATTGATTGTGTGTATTATTATAAACATCTTGACATGGTGAGGAAAATAACTGACAGCTGTTTTCTCCATCAGAGTGCTGTGAGGAACCGGTCAGGTGTGAAAGCTCCGCCCCTACAGAAGAGGAGGGTAACGGAGAAGAACACGTCCTCATCCTCGTCCTCGGTGTCCAGCTTCAACTCCAGCCTATCTGTGTCCCCCGCTAAAGGTATGCTAACAGCTAATTTATACCCAAACTCAAAAATGAGTAGGCCTCAACCACACATTACCAATTGTCAAGTATCCATCCAATATGCTGTGAACAAAAATACAACGTGAGGAAAAGAATTTTCCTATTAGGCCCTTTTCACAGCAGCCATTTTGACAGGTCATTGCAGGGCAAACACAGGTGAAATTAATTATCATCCCGTTCCATTTAGGCTATGTTTAGACGGAAACGATCTGAAGAGAAAACGCAAAAGTGGCGTTGCGTTCTCACTTTTTATTGCGTGTTTAGACAAGAGTTTTGGGGGGGAAATCTGCGTGCATATGGTGACGCAAAAGTGTGTGAAATTCGATGTAGTATGCAGGCCAGGCGGCTAGGTGGCACTGCCACACAACACCACCAAGGCCGCGTACGTAGAACCTTCCTTCTACTTCTCTCCTTTAGTAGCGCGAAACCAAAACATGTCGAAGCGAACGACAAAAGCTTGTCTGGAAAGACGAGGAGGTGGAGTTGCATGTTCGTCTGATGGTGACCGGCACAGTCGACCGTGATAAGCCGCAGCACAGCACCCACGGGAGCACTACCAATATCCTGAGCCTGCAGCCCTTCAGCCGCTGCTTGAGAGCGAGAGGCAGCAGGCAGAGGAGGCTGAAGCAGAGCCTCCGCTGGTCTCTCTCTCTCTCTCTCTCTCTCTCTCTCTCTCTCTCTCTCTCCCCCCCCCCCTCCCTCCCTCCCTCCCCATTTGTAAAGTTGTAGCCTACTCTGGCTCAAATGAATAGCCTACATACGGTCATCGAACTATAACAACCTTATCCACATTGTCAAAATCATTTAAATATTGAGTCCAAATATTAAAATATACCATACGTTCAGAATTAAAAAAGTGCTTAGTAACAAAGTGCTTAGTAACCTTTCGGTCAGTTCACATTAGGGGCACTGGTCAATAACATTCCACTAGAACAAGTAGCCCTAAACAACTTGTGCCTTTACTCACTCCCCCTCAGAGCAGATCCTCCTGTGTTCCACTAGGAGGCTCATTTCAACATCAGCTCTGATTTACAGCCTCTTGTCTTCTAAAAGCAACTGGCAGTGGCGTTGCTTTTTTCATTTAACATGTCACAGCATATTTTATGCTTGAGGCTAAGACTGTGTTTTAACTAGTGTATTGTGTTTAAACTGTGAAGGTCCTGTGCCCTTGGCAAACTTCGTGTTCCCCGAAGTTCTGGGGTAGCGGCTGCAACATTCACAGTTCATGGAGTTCGTCTCCTTACAGTACCTCAACCAGCTGAATTCTCGCAGGTCAGAACAAGTCAATAGTTTGCTTGCTCATTGTTCAGAGGCACGTAGCAGGTCTCCTTCCCACAGACGTTTACGCGTGCTCGATCATCTCCAGGACCCTCCCCCTCTACACATTAGCCACTTACAGTGGCCATTCCCTATCCTTCTCACACTCAATGCCTGCCACAGATTCCAGATCCATTGACGCACCCCTTCCACACTCGACGTTTAAGTGGATGGTCTCAAATTGTGGTCTGAGCTTATACCAGTGCCTTAGCCCACCTAAATGGAACAGGGCCATGATTAATGGTATTAAAAACACCTGTGTTTCCCTGCCATGACATCTAAAAATGGCTGATGTGAAAAGGACCCAAACCAGACCTGATGATGATGATATTAGACCTGATCAGACCAAAACAATTGAACCTTTAGAGAAATGGGTCAGGGGTCCGACCCAACTCGCCAGGTGCGATTTGCAAAGTGGAATGCAGATCGGCAAAATAAGCTTGTGCTAGCAGCTAGCCAGAGAATTGATTGAGGTCCGATCTGAACGACAAAGTGCGTTGCCTTCTTGATATCTGTTAGATAAAATGTTTTATCCCATACACCTGTAGTCTCTTGCAAAATGTCTGGAATCTAAAAGAATTAAGACATATATCTTTAAAAGCCATTTTCTCAAAATGAGTTTTTCTCATATTTTGAGCCAGAAATCTCCACTTCAGTAGCACTTACATACACCACACTTTCATTCCTATAAATATTCTGAAGGTTTTTACACCGTGGTTTGTTCATATATCGTTCATGATTTGTGCAACATTTTATTCCTAAAAACGTGGAGAAAATGGAATTGTTATGGCTGACAGTATTTTATTAATTATGGAATGACAAAAGAGAGATCCAAAATTCCCTTTTTTCCCTTATTCACCTTTAGTGTCTCCCCTAAATTTTGAGACTTAGATTGTGAGGTTTTCTGAAGGTCCGAGACACTGTATTTTGTACACTGCTAACAGCAGTTGCTGGTCAGTTAGCAGGTAACTAACTTAACAACAGCTAGCTAAACAGCTGACTACCCTGCTCTCATCGTCCAATCAGAGCGTGCAGCAGTACAGGTGTTTTCTCCTTTCAGGTAAACTGAACTCCTCTCTGAACCGGAATTTGAGCAGCTCCACCAGCAGCATCAGCAAACCGGCCAATCACAGCAGACCACGCCGCTCCTCGGTCTACGCTGCCGCAGAGACGGCGCCCTTCCCCGCTGGCCGGCGCTCGCTGTCCGTTCAGGCCAGGAAGCTGTCCGAGGTGGAGCGTGTCAAAGCCCCTAAGTCCACGCCGCTGAAGAGAGCTGAGGCCACGCCCTTCAAGCATACCCCTGGCAAGAGGATTTTGGAGAAGACAGCCTCCATCCCCACCTCTGCTTCAGCCCAGCTGCAGAGCGGATCGAGGATCAAATCCAAACCCGAGGCCCTGGTCCTACCGACACCCAACGGAGGAGTCAGAGGAGTCCGCCAAGGTGATGGTAAGTGACGCTGATGATGTCAGAGCTCAATGTCGGTTTATTATTTCAGCACATTGGTTTTACATCGATTCGTTTCATCCTGGAGTTCATTCAGAACATTTTTGAAACAGTTTGGTTTCTTTAAAACAATAAACATTTTTTTAAATTTAGCATGCTAATTACTAAAAAAAAGAGAGTTTTGGATGTTTGGACACATGCTACGTTGAGAGAGGTGTGTGTGTGTGTGTGTATATATGTGTGTATATATAATTTATTTTCAATTCCCTCCTTCTGTATGTTGTAAACGGAACGCCTTAAAATTCACACTGCGTCAGACTTTTCTTCCATTTTACCTGCACACATCCTGTACTGTGGTTCTGTGGTAAATAAGGCTACCTTTCTAGCTGTCTGTCTCTCACTCTTTCTGTGTTTTTGTGTTTCACCTCCAGACATCTCAAAGATCTTGAAGCCAAAGAGGCTGATGTCAGTGAGCAGCGTGGACAGGTAGATGACTTCCCATTACACTACAACACCATCAACATGTAGTCAGCTGTAGGGTAACACCATTCATGTGTATGAAAATACCTCAGATTGACTGACAATGCTGGATCTGTTCTGTACTTGAAGTATTGTCTGGAGACCATAGAGTGTATATAGTAGAAACACCACGGCCACACCGCTGTGAAAGTGCCCCAAACGTCATTTATCAGTCTGGTTGTTCACCCTCTCTGCGGCAGTGTGTCCGCTTGAGCTGATCTATATTTTGATGTATATATTTTTAATGTTGTTAATAAAGGCCTATATAACGACAGGTCTGGGTAATCAGGTACTTTTTCTGCTGAACCATAACCAACATAACCATGACAAACCAACCAGATTTGATTGACAAAGCACATCAAAGGCTACACTTCATCCGTATCGTCTTCTAGTCTAGTTTGTTTAATATGTAAAATATGTAGTTAAAAATATCAATGTTATGTAGTTTTCAATAAATAGTTCATGAACCTTCGTTGAACAAGTTTGTTACTGAACCCAACCATCACGCGCCGTCTCATCCTGCCCCACCCACAAGTAAATTCTCAACCTGTGTGTAACACTGATGAGACATGCCCACAACATGTTGTCTTATGTTGGCACTAGGGTGTGTTGAGTATGCAAGCAATCAAATCTCACAAGTGGGCACTTTATGAACAAGTTTGTGTGGTTAAGGCGGTTTGGTGACTTGAAACACTCGCCTCACGGTAAGAAGTAAGAAAGAAAAGTTTCTTACATGAGGCCCAATGTAAGCATAACTTCTTTTTTTTTTTTTTATAACGAGCTTCAATTATATTAAAACCAAAAACAAACGTATTATCTGCTTTGAACACTATCACAAGCCGGTCAAAATTAATAAAAGCCAGGGCATGAACTTTAATTCTTACGAATATTAGATAATAATAAAATAAAAATGGTGATTAAAAAAATAAATGCCTGCACCTTCTGCTATCACTCTGTGCCGAATCTCAAATCTAAATATGTTCGTTAGGGTTACATTCTACCTACTTTTTTTTATTTTTTTTAAAGATTTTTATGGGGCATTTCCACCTTTTTTAATGGAAAGGACAGATGGATATGAAAGGGGAGAGAGAGGGGGGACATGCAGGAAAATCGTCCAGGTCGGACTCGAACCCTGGACCTCTGTGTCGAGGCATAAGCCTCCCATATATGTGTGCCTGATCAATAATCAATCAATAATGTAATCAACACCTCCCTCTCCTGTAGTCTTCCTCAGAAGCCCTCTGCCGGTCCTCTGACGCCTTCTGCCGGCAGCTGCAGGTCACTGCAGGTGAAAGCGAGGCGTCCCTCCGCCCTCCCCACCCCATTAAAGCGCAGGATGTCTGCTATGCCCGTCGCCACGCCCACCAGACTGCCACTCCCCTCAGACCCCGTCCCCGCCTCGGCCAGGAGAGAGAGAAGCTGCAGGTGAAATGATTTCAACCGCTGTCAACCAATAGGAAAGCTAGCCTGACCTCCGAGGGGCTGGTCCTACTGCTGCAGATCACCATGACAACCCATTTAGAGGTCTTACTTGGTGTCCTGTTGTTTCTGTGTAGCCCCGCGTCTGCAGACTCGCAGGAGGCGGAGCCTGTTGATGCCCCTGACATCCAGCCCTTCTGTCTGGAGGAGGAGCCCCCTGCTGCTCCGCCCTCCAGCCCTCCACAGACCGACCAATCAGAGAGCACAGATCCTGGATCACCGAGTCAGGGCGAATCAGAGCCCGGCATTAACCTTATCGAACTGGAATCTAAAGAGGACAGCGACAGCAAAACACCGGAGGTCAGAGGTTACGCGCGCGCACACACACACACACACCAGTTCTTATCATCTGCTCAGGTCTGTTTACATCCTGGATTTGTCAGATATTTAATTAAATGAATTATTAAAAAAACAGGATGTGCTTTGTTTAATCAGCGGATCAGAAAGGGACCTAGTGGCAACAGTGCTGTTTGATTCATACAGGGCTCTAGAGTGCGACCAAAATTTGTAAGGGTGCGACTAAGATTTTTCCTAGGTCGTACCGGTGCACCTAACGTCCTCGCATCCACTGCCTCTCAACGAACGAAGCAATGTCGTTTATATCAATATGGTTTAATGTTGCGTTACATGACCCGTTCCTTCTGTAAAGCCGTGCCTGTGTTCTCTCCTCCGTGCAGCCCCGCCCCCATTCACTCACACACGCTCCCCTGCAACATGGAGAGACACAGCGCCGCCGGTCCACATGCTGACATTTGTCTACAGTTTTAATTGTTATTAACACAGCTGTATGTTAAGTATGAGAGGGAAACCTGTATTGGTACCAGTGTTTCCGCTGGTAACTCTGTTATTGCGGCCACCACGGCAAAAAACACATTAGAAGTTATTGAATGGAACTAACTTCAGTTCGTTGAGTAATAGCGTGTGAGACGGATCCTGCTTGACCTGGGCGAGAGATGTGACCCATGGCCAGAATATCATAGTTCATAAAAATGCAGTGCAGCCAGGGACGATACAGACATTTCATACACAAGACGTGTGTAACGCCGCTGACCTGCGAAAGCGCATTTGACCCGTGCTGGACCCATTCATAAGAGTCAGCCGTCACTCTGTGAGTAGCTAGCATAGGCTTCAGTCCATCGCACTCACCCTCTCACTCTATATGAGCTTCTGGGCTATCCGGGTCTGTTATTTTTGTTGAAAACAAGTGAAGGAGCTTTCTCAGAGATGTATATTTTTTTTAAATATATCCCAGGCTACTTATTTCAGAAAATTTACATGTGTTGCAGCTGTATATTTTCAAATTGGGAAGGAAACCCTGTCTTTGCATTTTATTTTAATCACATCTGTTTTAATTAAAGAGCTTGTGAAAAGTGGCTTTGACTTAACTGAACATTTAGCCCACTTTGTAAAAAATGTATATTAGAGAGATATCTATCTATCTATCTATAAAATACAGAGAGATGTTTTGTAGTCCTGGACTAGTGGAAGATCTGATATGAATCGGTGTGGAGGGGCACAGTTTGGAGGATGTTGATGCTAGGGAGTGTGGCAAGCCGGTTTAGCCAAGGCCAAAGGGGAAGAAGGCCAAATGCCAGGTGTTGGCCCTTTTGAGGGGCATTTAACAGCAAGGGGGGACCCGCTGTAAGACTTTGAGTACAGTATAATTGTGCTTCAAATAAAATAAATTTTTTTTTACCAACTCCTTATTCTTGTTTAAAATAATTGACATAATATACATATGAATGTATATGGAGCATGATAAAAAAAGGTGACCTTGAAATTGTGGCAACGCAAGGAAAAATTTGGGTGCACCTAAATTTTGTGCTGGTGCACCTAAATAAAATAAGTTAGGCGCACCAGTGCGACCAAGGCAAAAAGTTAGTCTGGAGCCCTGTCATAAAAAAATGACTCAGACTGATTAATCAATAGGGCTGTGTATTGGCAAGAATCTGGCGATATGATGCGTATCACAATACATTGGTCACAATTCAATATTTTTGCAATATATTTCGATACTGTTACTGTGCGTAAGGCGATATATTGGGATTTTTTTAAGTATAATTTTAGAAAAACTAAACTATTTATATAAAGACATGATGTGCATAAAAGTCAAAGAAGTTTACTTTAGGTAAAAATTCAGTACACAGAAAATCAAACTGCCAGTTTGGGATTGTGGTTCACAGGTTCTTAGTGAGCTGATCTTTATATTAGGGCTGTCAAACGAATCTCGATTAGTCGCTGAATTTCTATAATTTTATCACATGATTAAAATTCTATTTTGTATTTCAGAACAGTTTTTGAGTCCATATTATCAATGGAAAGCAGTTCAAACCAGTGGATCGTGATTGGTAATCAAATGAATGCAAAGAAAGTTTATTTTACTTCATGAACTTGATTTTAAGTTTTGTAATTATTTACTGTAAACAAAAGAAAAATGTGTGAATCTGTCATTATTGCACAATTCCTCCAAGTACCTAAAAATCCCTATCCTTACCAGAGTCAATATAGTGTTTAGTAACTCCTAAATAATGTTGATTACTCACTGACGTCCAGTGATCACCGGTTAATGAGACAGTGTTTGTACTTTGCAGCAGTTCCAGTTTAGCTGCTTTCTCCGTGTCATACAGGCTGTGTATGGTGAAACTACTGTCCCCCTCGATGGCAGCGTATAAGACGGGTCAAAACATGCCAACCGTAGTATTTCTTTAAGACCAGAGTCTTCTACTATGCTGACAGGTCTGCAGTTAGTTGGTACCCGTTTTGCAAGAGCTGTAGTAATTTTTTTGGATTTGGTTTCATCCACAGGTCGGCAAGTACCACTCTCCAAAATACTGCTTTGCCTGAATTAACACAGGACTTTCACCCGGGTGAGCGGGGATTGCGTCCCGCATGTGGCGTTTTGTTTACCATTGTCTTCCTAATCACAACCGTCCCGTTATTGTGGCGCGTCGCCAGCGGCCGTCCCCCGCTGCCGTCACCCAGCATGTGAGGTGTCCTTTTCAGCCGTCACCCGGCATGTGAGGCGTCCTTTTCGTCCGTCTTCCGGCGTGTGAGGTGTCCTTTCCCCGTAGGGTATTAAAAAAATGTCCCCGTGAACACGTATCAATAGATTAAAAATAACGTGACATTTACACAAACTGCCGTGAGACCGGGATGCTTAGCTCCATAGGTGGTAGCTCAAGCTTGACGGGCTTCGGTGATATTTTAATTTGGCTTTACACAATGTGCATATGGCTTTCGACTTGTCTGCGAGCCGTCTGGGAGTTTTGGGAAATAAAAAGCGCACGATTCAGGATTTCATTGCAGCCTGCAGCAGCAGGATGTGTTACGAGGAAGTGGCAGCTTGATGATAAGAATATAAATAAGATATAAGATTAAAAAAATAGTAGCCTGTTAGGCACGACGCAAAGCCGAGTGAGGTGTAAAATAAATTAATAAATGCCGGCATGCGATTAATGCGATTTTATAAAAAAAAAAAGTATCGCGTCAGACCTTAATCACATCGCAATTAACGCTTTAACACTGACAGCCCTAGTTTATATGCACCCCTATTAATCAGTCATCGAAATAGTCAGCGATTAATTTAATAGTTGACAACCAATCAATTAATCTTTGCAGCTCTACTTATCTTGGAACCTCACAGATCTTCATGACTCGTCACTCTGTTCTCTCTTCAGGTTCTCCTGTTGGATCTTCCAGCTCCGACTCTGCATCCTCGAGAGAAACTGCTCATCGACCTGACCAACACCCCCGACCTGATCCGGACCAACAGCAAGACCTGCACCACAACTCAAGTAAGCGACACCTCACTTTACATCCACAAACAAAGAAACATCCGTCAGGGAGAAAGAGAGCAAATGTAATTTTCTGATTTTTTATTTTTTTTTTAAAACAAGTTAATTTAACTTTATTGTGGAAAAAACATACCAGATTATTATTATTATTATTATTATGTCTTGAAACATGTCGGAGGGGATCTTCAAATAAAAGCTGGCGTTTTCATACTGTATGTTTTTTGTTTCGGCAGCTGATCGACCTGAGCTCTCCGTTAATCAAGTGGAGTCCAGAAGACAAGGGGGAGAATAACGCTCCACTCATCAACCTGTCCTTCTGATCCAGATCCTACTGAAGACCTGGATCTAATGGACTCTGCAGTAAACTGGAATCAGCAGGTTTCTAACTTCAGAAACTCTAATAATTATAATCCAGTTAAGATAATGAAAGATTTGTTTCATAAGTAAAGTCTTTACTGAAGCAGAGTATTATGTTTTTAGATTTTAAAATCGGGTGAAATGATGAAAATATTCAGAGGTTGCTGAAGGTTTTCTGCACCTGATTGTACTTTTATTTGTCTCCGTCTTGCTGCTCTTATTGATGTCTGTTAAATAAATGTTGTTAATGTCACTACTGGAAACGTTCACGTCCCTGTGTGTTGATGCTGAACACCAACATGGAAACCTGATTGTTCATAAATAGTTTCGCTCAAGACCAAACTAAAAAGAAAAAAATAATTTAATCAAACTTCAGACTGAAAATGTAGAGAACAAACTGAACATAAATTGATTCTGCAGCTATCAAGCTGTTTGAATGTTGATGTGAATGAATGAAATCTTTAGTTTGAACTATTAAAAGAAGAAAAAAATAAAATAAATGCATAACAACAAAATTTCAACATAACACTTGACCCGCTCCAAAAGGGATAGGTAGAAGGCCTAAGCTAAATCACAGTCAAACAGACCTTTTAAATACTACTCCGATACTACAACTAGGGGTTAAGTGTCTTGCTCATGGACACATTGGTTGATGTGTCACAGTGGGAATCGAACCCGGGTCTCCCACACCAAAGGCATGTTTCATTTCACAAACTTTTGAGCTTTGCCCGAGCATACTGTTTAAAACCCCTCTCATGTTCTAACACCCCTCTCTATCTGTGAACAGTTGTGTTTCCAGGCAGCTGTTTATTTTTTGCTTTATAGATTATTTGTGCAGTCTTAAATTATACCAGATCTTTAAACTTTAATGTGTGCAATTTCAAATACAGTAAATTGGTATGCTCATGATGTCCTACATTGTTTACCATCCTTATTGCTCTTTTTTGTAGTGTGATTGTAAGGTGGTTTTGTAGGTGTTGGCCCATACTTCAACACAGTAATTTAAAATGGTAACACAAGGGAACTATACAAAATATAAAGTGCTTTCTTATTCAATACATGCCTTGCTTTCCTCATTACTCCAATACTCTGTGCTACTTTTGCTCTAACATGTTTATTTTTTTTATTTTCAACATTAATCATTGATTTTACTTATCAGTTTTGCCGTTTCTGAACAGCATAAGTTTGGTTTTATCTAAATTTAACGATCACCCCACATTTTTAGAGTACTCACTTCTGCTGTGACCACCTCCAAAAGCTGCTGCAAATTATCGGAACAGAAAATATTAGTATCATCTGCAAAAATGACAAATTATAAAAAGGTTTCTCACCCTACATATGTCATTTATGTACAGATACGCCGTCTTGGCACTACACTTACAAAGTTGGCCCTGACCAACTGCCACTTTGCTTGTTTTCAAGCCAGGATGTCTCCCTCTTTCTCATGGGCGGGCCAAATTCTCTGGGCGGGCAAATCAGAGAAAGGGGAGGTAACCTTTCCCCTTATGATGTCATAAAGAGAAGATTCCAGATCGGCCCATCTGAGCTTTCATTTTCTCAAAGGCAGAGCAGGATACCCAGGGCTCGGTTTACACCTATCACCATTTCTAGCCACTGGGGGACCATAGGCAGGCTGGGGGAACTCATATTAATGTTAAATAACCTCATTAAGTGAAATGTTCATGCCATGGGACCTTTTAAGTATACTGTTAAGTATGTTTGTTCTAGAAGACAAATACACACTCACACACACGGGTCAAGCAGTCTGTTATATAGAGAGAGAGACATTCTTTTATTTCAATAAACCTGTTTATTAAAATAATGTACCAATATCATATGGTATAGCATCTGTTTTTGCTGCTTTTGTCAAAGTGTTACAAGCTACCCTGGTTGCCAATTATGCCTCAGCCGAATTACCAATGGTCCAAAGAACACTTGGACCCACAATTGGACTATAATTTCACCAAGTCGAAAAACGGAGGGGAATATTGCAGAGATGGGTGGAAGTATAAACACCTGTGTGGTTGGCAGCTGTTCGCCCTAAAGGTGACTATGATTTTGTTATTGTTTGACTTTAAATCGGCATCAAGCTGCTCTATTCTACAATACAGAATATAGACTTCACAAGTGGTCCGTTTCAGCCCTCCAAAAGAACTCAGACCTATTAATCAGCATTTTTGCGCATATGTGAACGCTCCAAAGGGACTCTTACTCCTCTGGAACGAGCCAGTGTCTGAGTACGGTTTGCTTTAAGTCCGTGTTACGGTTCTCTTCACCTGTGCACCTTGTGAACACAACACGCTTCAGGTCCGTTTTACCTTTAGCCCTGTATGTATTTTGACCCTGAGGCCCCATCAGAGCTGAAGGGGACTAGAAAGAGAACGGAGTCCTCTTTCAAGTAAAACTGACAATGTCGACGCAAAAACAACCAAGTCCCTTTTCTGTTGGTCCACTTTTAAGGCGCTGACACACCAACCCGATTATCGGATGGTCAGGCGAGGTCAGTGACTTAAGTCTGTTCGGTGTGTTCCGTGCCGTCATCAGTGGGAGGAGCCATCGGCATTCATTTTGGACGATTTGTCTTGTTGAATTGTCCAGTGGGCAGTCAGACTCAATGACCAATCTGATTGATGGAGTACTAGCCCTTGACTAGCGAATCAGTGCACGAGAAAACCGGAGAGGACAATGCAAGTATCTTCTTATTACTAGCCATTGTATTTTCTTCCGTTTAGCGAGTAATGACAACAACGATCCTTCTTGACTACTATCAACACTCTGATGAAAACAATGACTGGTGTTTACTAGGTCTAGAGAGATGTTCCGTCATTTCCGGTTTTCATTTTTTGGGCGACAATACAGATTACCGCCGCCTGCTGTTATGGAGACGTATTACGTCTCGCGCACGTGCAGAACATACGCTCAAGTCGGCGTCGCTTTGGTGTGTTCCGAGGCACTTTTTGGACCTTGGGGAGGCAGTCAGTCCGACTGCCTTTTCTGCCGAAGGTCGGCCATCGGGTTGGTGTGTCAGAGCCTTAAGAGGACTGCGTTTGGTTCGTTTAAAGAGGACTTTATGTAAAAATACCAAAAACTGGTTTCAGGCCTTTTAAAAGCATAATACATTTTGTGTTTAAAAGTGTACTTAAAGGTAATTGAATCATGCTATTGTGAAGAATGTCAGAATTGATTTTGGATTTGGCATTAGAAATAATTTATAATGTATATTTAGGGTAAAGAGTAAATGTTTTATATGGGAAGGGATGAAAGTAAAACTCAGGCACTTTTACATGGAGCCTGGAAAATAATTTAACTTTTACCATGTTTGTGGTATTTGGGTGACATGGTTGACGTTTCTTCATTCTGTAATTTAATCTCTATACAGCAGTGTTCATTGTTAGTGGTGGAGTCTGCCTTTACTGTTTAAATTACCTAACCAACATGTACAAATAATTTACAAGAAACAGTCATCACAGCAGGCTATCCTTTTATCATAGGATAATCATAGGAGTGTTTAATAACTGGTTTGGTATCTCTGTATAACAAACCATCACTTCATATAGCAGATTGTTGGCATTAGTGCTACTCCCATTGACTAAATAATTGCTGCCGCTCTATACTGCTCTCTACCCGGGCCCGACTTCTTTATTTTATTTTAGTAGCTTTTGCTATTCAAACAATTGTATGTAATCTTCTATACATGCAAATAAGACCGCATTACATTCAAATGTATCAGTTTTGCACAGACTACTAAAAGTTTGTGCTTTAAAGACAACACACAGCCACTGGCTTTTCAAAATAAAGCGTGTTGTATGGAGTTAAATGTCACTTTGAGAAATACGGATGAAGTCTTCAGGTGCAGTTCTGTCGTCACTCAGGTTTAAAATCAGATTTTGTCATTTTATTTAGCATTCATGTAGGAGGAGTGACATCTTTATTTAGTTGTACAAAAGGAACAGGTATCTAGGTGGATTGATAACTTTCACTTTTACTCAGAACAATGGTCACAGGTGTAACCAGCAATTTCCTGGAAAAGAGACCTTTAACGGTATCGAAAATAAAACCGTCTAGTTCCATTTTAATGGTTTGAATGGTTTAATGGACACCATTAATGTCTGTGTAACCTGAGCCTACCAGGACTGTTCTGAATTCCAGTATAGATAAAATTCACAGCCTGAACTTCAGGCCAGGACGCAGTCATAATGCTCTCATAACAGCCTCTCCATGATATGAGCATTTTTGCAATTTACTTCAGATGTCTTGAAGCCATGAGAACTGAAGCAACTTTTAGGTTTCACTTTGACTACGAACGTCCCCTGAGAACTCCCTTTATTTCAGATGGGAGGATCTTAAATTGAGGCATTATAAATGTGAGCCGAGTTCAACATTTAGGCTATATTTTTTTGCTGGAAGAAAGCCAAGCAGCCAGAACTTTTTAAGACAACAACAGCAAGATGTTCGATACAGACGTTGTACTTGAAGCTTTGAACGCGCTCTGCAATGCCGGAGCAACTTCAGCTCAAAGACAAATATCAGAAGCTGGACAGAGAGCCGACATTTCTGGAGGAGCAGCACAGCTGCAGCAGTCCATGACGGAGCTGTCCATCCATGACCTCATATTTAAAGCCCTAAGCTGGTAACTATTGTCTCCTTTGTTCACATCTATGCTGAGTATTAGCGTAGTGTTTGAAAACAATTTGCAATATGGTTTTGGCTTTGTGCTGTAGATAGGAATTCTTTTTTTTTGGGGTGTAACCCAAGGGAGGTAGAGTATTACAATAGGTTAAAAAAAAAATTTGAAATCCCTGTTTTGGTGTGTGTGTATAGGCCTATAGCACTCAAATCCCCTTAAAGTGCACACCCAGAGAGAGAGAGAGAGAGAGAAAACCTGTAGCCTATACTATAAAATTACCAAAAATGATCTTACTCGTTAACAAAAAGTTCTATCTCTGTAGGGATCCTTTCCATAATTTTGTCAGACACTTAAAATAATAATCTGAACATGTCAGTGGCCATTAAAAAACCCTTTCTGTGAATTCAGGCTGCGAAATTGCCCAATAACTGAAACTTGGGAGCTGGGAATGACGTCACACCCGAGATTTTCATTTTTTTCCATTGTTAGTAATACCAGTTGATAACAACGCATTACGCTGTTTTTTTGTGCACACCAACAGAGTAACAACATGTCCATAGATGCGTGTACGACGGATTTAGTGAGACACAAATTAGACGGAAGTGCTTATAACTGTATGTTACTACAGCCTTTACAACTGCTAATGCACAGAGCAGCCATGTCAAAAATAGATTTTGAGCTTGGGGTAGTGTGAGGTTGTCAGAGTTCCAAAATGGAAAATCTGAGGTCAGGGGGGCGTTTCCGACTTTGACCTCAGAAAATCAGTATAAATAACAGTCAGTACAAATGGAACGCTATTAATTCTGGACCATTTTCTAAGATTGCTGTCCTGTCAGTCAATTAGACACACAACATGGAAAAATAGGGTCCAAGTTGCATTATAACGAAGTTACCCTTTAACATTGTCAGCCTCACAGACACACTAGCGTGCCTGTAGACTCTAGTTTTGTTTTTGTCCTGAGCTGTTGCTGAAAAGTTGAGTTTACCCCAGCTGCAGGGATGCTGCCCGGTGCTACTTGTCACTTTGGTCATTAAGGTAGTCTATATCCACGACCTTCCGCCGTATTCCCTTTTTTTCGACCAGCTTTTCTTTACCTAACACTTCCTTTGTGTTGGCATTTCAAACTCCGGTGGATCTATGAGGACTATGGTTAACAGCTCCTCAGATCTCTGCAGTTTTCTGTTGCACGACTAAAACAACTTTTGAACGTACACATGTTCCACCAAAACAAGTTCCTTCCTGAGGCGATTTTGCAGAGGTGCTGTTGCTCCGTACAGAGCTTAGCGCCGCCAAAGACGATTGTGATTGGTTTAAAGAAATGCCAATAAACCAGAGCACGTTTTTCTCCCATCCTGGAATGCTGTGTGGACTATCCAGACCCTCCTCCACAGCGCTGTAGAGGAAGGTCTGGCAATGCAAGACTACACTAAGGTGACGCTACTACTTTATAGTATAGAGTAGGTTATGTGGTCTGCTAAAATATAGTGTACAATTGAGTTTTTTCTAGTTTAGAGAATATTATAGATTCAATACAAAACTGACAGAAGGGCGGGACTGAGAGAAAAAAAAAAAGCTAATGTTTATTAAAGATTTTTGTCTTGCAGTCGCAGCCGTTTCACTGTATTCTCCCAAGAATACCAACAGCAAGATTTCTGGGGCGGGTGAGTTTGTATACAATTTAAAGTTGCTGTTATGACTTAATTAATTTAAATAATATACTCATATTTCCTTGTCATGTTTTTAAAGTTAAAATTCTTAAGACTATTATTATTGTAAACTTTGTTTTTGATACTGTTTATGGTCGGCATTCTTTCATTCAGTAATTTCATCTCAGTGTTCATTGTTACTGGTGAGTCTGCTTTCCCCGTGCAGGAGTCACATTACAAGGAATTTACAGGAAACGATGAATGCATGAACTGCTTCACATATAAAGCATTCACCTGTCAAATAATGTGGGAGCTTTTATTGTGAAGCAAATAGAGGAAATGCAATGAACTTGTCACTAAGTGCTATTGTTCATGTCCCATCTGATGGTCATAAATGACCTCTAACAGCAAACTAGACTAACAGTGAAAAGAACGCTATTTTTATATAATTTTATAATATAGTATAGAATTGAGTATATATAGTTTTGAGAATATTATAGATCCAAGAGAACTGACAGAAGGACGGGACTGAAAAAAATGCTATTGATTTGTCTATTAAACATTTTTAAAGTCACATCCGCTCGCCAGTAGGCGAAGCTGCAGTCTCCTCAGCATCTCTTCTCTTGTCGATCTTTTACAGGAACCAACATCTCAAAAGTGCATTTCAAAGCCCTGAGCCTGTCTGCGACTTCAGCTTGCCAAAAGACATCCGTAAAGATAATAAAACAGGAGATATTATCATCGAGCCCAAGCAACACTTGGACCCGCAATTTGACTATGACTTCACTAAGTTGAGAGACACCGAGGATTATTGCAGAGGTGGGGAGAAGTACATACGCCCGTGTGGTTGGCAGCGTTTTGCCCTCAAGGTGAATATGATTTTATTTTTGTTTGACTTTTGAATCATCTTATTTGAATCGTTATCAAGCTGCTATATTCCGCAATACAGAATGTAGATTACAAAACTTGCTTCAGGTCTCAATGAAAGATGCAAAAGATGTGATTTATATGTAGAAAAAGCATAATGATAAGATATACTTTATTGTCCCCGAAGGGAAATTAGTTTTGGACGCTGTCCGTTCCGCAGCTTTACAAAGACAACACAAAATACAGGAAATAAGCATCTCTCAACACAAACTCTCACGCAACACAAACATGCTTTCATATACATTAGACAGGTACCTATATAGTAAGCACATTAACTTCTCCTTTCATTGGCATTTTTTAATTGAACAACCCTGTCGGCTGCATTCTCCGCAATAAGTGTAGCACAGCCCTTGCACAATAAGATATTGCACAACTAACATACTGCCCAACCCCAATAGCCTACGTGTTGAACAAATGACACAATGCACTGACATAATGCACAAATCCAATAGCATATGTATTGCACAAATGACATAATGCAGAACCCAAATAGCCTACGAATTGCACAACTAACATATTGCAACTAACATAATGATAAATTCAGTTTGAAAGGGTAATTCATTTAATCATGCTATGGAGAAGAATACCAAATTTGATTTTGGATGTGAAATTATGCATTAGTTAAGTCAAGTCAACTTTATTGTCAATTCTGTAATATGTGCCAGACTTACAGAGCAATCGAAAATATGTTTCTCTCCAAAAATACATTTCTCTCTGACCCTCAGTGTAAAAAGGACAGGTACAACAAGTATATTAAATAAAAGAAAACCCCACGCTATCGGGACAGAGAGGGGCCGCTGCATCCGTGTGCACCGCCATCTTGTGATTTATCATGAGTTATAGCTTTGTGTACATAATTAATATTTATTTCAAAATGTAATTGCTTTACATGAGAAGGGATGGTAGACATTTCATTGTTATAAAGGATCATTTAAACTCCCTCTTGACTTACTCTTGGGTGTGGTTCCAAGGAGAGTCGTTATATATCTAAACATTTAGCAATAATAGTTTTTTTTGTGTTTGTCTCAGGTCCTGGATGAGTATGGTGACAACACCTGGCTGGGAAACAACAACCATAGGACCCAGTCAGTGCCGGGGGAGTGGCCTGTGTCCTACCATGGGACACGAGAGGAATTTGTGAAATCCATCATCGAAAAAAACTACAAGGTTTTTATACACTGTATTTATGTGTATATATAGTATATATATTCAAACGTTCATTCACTCATCACAGTATATACTGTGACATAACAATGATTACTTGGTTAAAGGTTAATACATTCTAATTTATAGTTTTATTTTAACAGAAAGGTGCTCGGGCAGTGCATGGCCCGGGGATTTATTCTACTCCAAACATCGACGAAGCAGACCTATACGCCCGTGAATTCACCTCCGAGAGCACGGGCAAGAAGTACAAAACTGTTCTGCAGAATCGCATCAACCCCAAGTACCGGGAGATTTGTAAATCCCGCAAAGACTACTGGCTGGTTCGCATTGATGAAGGAACATCAGAGAAAATGGAAAAGGAGATAGTCAGAAAGGCCATCCGTCCTTATGGCGTTCTGGTGAAAGAGATGTGATCTTATTTGTTTCCTTGATGTTTCACCCTGTTTTTATAGCATCAAAAAACAAATAGAAATAGTGATCATATGCAGCATACTCTCTATGAATATAATAATGTCTCATTTGCATGTATAGATGAAAATCTTCTTGCACGGAAATTCCTTCTTCCTTTGTTCCATTTTTCAATAAGCCATACATTTAATAAACAGAATTTTAAACAAATGTGTTATCCCTGTCTCTCCATAACAAATAGAACACAGTCAGTAAATGTTTCAGTATATTGTACTTTTTATTTATTAAGCAGAAGCAGGTAATATGAAATGTAGATTAAAAAGACTATATCTCAAAGTCTTCAGGTGCAGTTTGGTTATCTCTGTCGTAAAAACGCTTCTAAAACGTTCTCTGTGTAAATTGGCCGCTTTGAGGCAAGCATACAATGTGGAGATCTGTGGAGATGAGATGTTCAGGCGTTTGAGGATGCACCGTCATCTCTTTTAAGTCAAGTTTAAAGATTCACTTTTGCTTTTGAAAGAATATTTGTTGATTTCATATAGAATATCAAATCTCTGGACGGAAGGAAATGTTTTTCATTCAAACCACAAAATACAGAAAGAACATTGGGAATGGTTATGCATTTCTTCTCCCCAATGTGCAAAACAAAACCAAACCAAAACTGTGACCCAAAAACTGCAACTTTAACTTTTACTTGAGAACAATGGTCACAGCGTATCCATCAGTTTTAAGACAATGTGATTTCCTGTCAAAGAGCCACTTTCCCTTCAGAGATTAACAGAAGTGAAAGTTAAACAATCTACTTCCACTTTAAAGTGCTCATATTATGCTTTTTGGCTTTTTCCCTTTTCTTTATTGTGCTATATATCTTTTTTTGTGCATGTTATAAGTTTACAAAGTGAAAAAGCCCAAAGTCCACCCCAAAGGGACTTACCATCTCCAACAGAAAACAATGTTCACAAACTGCTCCAAACAGCTCTATTGTAGTCCAGCCTTTACTTTAGAGACAAACGTGGTCACTTTGGAACATACGTTATAATGCTCACCTAGCTGCTAGCATGGCACGCCCTCATACTCTGCTTCTGACTGGCTAGTAGTCCTTACCTAGGTACTGTCAGGGCACGCCCTCATACTCTGCTTCTGACTGGCTAGTAGTCCTTACCTAGGTACTGTCAGGGCACGCCCTCATACTCTGCTTCTGACTGGCTAGTAGTCCTTACCTAGGGTACTGTCAGGGCACGCCCTCATACTCTGCTTCTGACTGGCTAGTAGTCCTTACCTAGGTACTGTCAGGGCACGCCCTCATACTCTGCTTCTGACTGGCTAGTAGTCCTTACCTAGGTACTGTCAGGGCACGCCCTCATACTCTGCTTCTGACTGGCTAGTAGTCCTTACCTAGGTACTGCACATGTGTGACTCCCAACAAAGATGGAACAGAAGTGTGATGTCTCACTCTGTAGCTAAAACAGAGAGCTCAACACACAGGGTGAAAAGAGGAGCTGCAGCAATGTGCAGTACAACAAAAATATGGTGTTTTTTGAAAATTAAACCATGTACACCTATTCTGATATAACCTCTAAATACAATTATGAACCTGAAAATGAGCATTATATGAGCACTTTGAATGTTGCAGCAGCATTCATGTGTGTAACGTGATCCAGCAGTGAGTTGGTGTTGTCACATCCTGAACTTCAGGCCGAAACACAGGCAGAACAGAAGCTCAGCTAGCAGCCACCATATTGATCACCATATTCACCAAACTACATATCAATGTGTCATCTGCTTTGTCTCCCCAAAAATCACATTTCATTTTTGTATTAGTTATACACGTTCACATTTTTATAACTGCTCAGCATTGTTTAGTTTGGAAGCCTTTTGCCTTTTAAAAAGCCTTTTAAAATGTAATTATTTTTTTTTTTTTTTTACTGAATTCTGACATACTACGTCAAATGTTGGCAAGATAGTAAGTCATAATGTCACAAATATATGACATACTATGTCATGAATTCACTTTTTATGTCATGAATTTGTTTTATAACCTTTTTTTCCTGACAGACAGTAAAGAGTTGGCAGTAAAATTTGGAAAAATTAAGAAAATGTGAACTTTAAATACGAAAATGAATCTGTGATGTTTTCTTTTTCTAAGAAAATAGTCTCCTGTAGTTTAGTAACAGTTTATGGAAATTAAAAACGGAAGAAAACCAGTCAGACTAATGTGGATTATTGATTATGCAGCAGGACGCCCAGGATCTATGGACATGAAGCAGCTGTCCTCAGGGCCTACGGTCTCACAAGGTTGCATAAAGAACATGTTTTTCTGCCACAAGCAGATTGTATTTAGCTTAAGTGCGGTGGGAATGGGCAGCCTGTTTTCAAGGCAATATGCATGTTATCACTGAGCAAAGTGATCACTGAGTTTTTTTTTCATGAGTTATCAGATGCACTGACGGCTATAAACAGCGGCGGCAGCAGGATCCAGGTGTTAACACTGTCCACCTGCAGGCTGGGAACATGACTTTCTTTAAGTGCACCATCGGTCTCCTCCTCGTCCTCGCGGTCTCTGACCGCTCCTGGGCTGAAGACAAGGTGAGGTTTCTTCTTATAAAGATTTTATAAATAAGATTCCCCATAAGGAAATGTGAATTAAATGTGTTATTTATGAGTGGAGTATAGTGTTTTGTACTCATGTGTTTGCTGTGTCACATCAGGAAAGTTCAGTTTTTTCATTTCATTTCTTCTTTGTACAGTTAAATCCGTTTGAGAGCCACTGTAGCACATTGTACAGAAACTGTGCATACTCTACCACTCTACATAAATGCATTTACATTTTTAGTTAAGTCCTGATACTAATGAACAATGTCATCTCCCTGCAGGATCTGTCCGTCTCTGAGCTTCTGTGGAGGGCCAACAAGGATGTTGGTAAGACACCGTGTACATTTTTTTTTTTCAATTTTTATTTCACAGGCACAGTGTACATTAATTAACATTAAATGCACCAACATCTTTGGACAGATGTCTGTGGTGGCCTAAAAGTTAGAGAAGCAAGCTTGTGTCCGGGAGGTCATCGGTTCAATCCCCAGACCGATAGGATAAAATCTAGGTGGGGAAAGTGAAAGAGCAGCTCTTGTCCCTCCCTCATAACCACCACTGAGGTGCCCTTGATCAAGTCCCTTAACCCCAACCACTCCAATGGAGCTGCTCAGTGGCCAGCAGATCAGACTGTGGTTGTACCGGGCAGCTTCCAGGTATGAATGTGTGCAACTGTGTGAATGTGATCAGGGTGTTCCTGCAAAAGAGAGGCTTCCTCTCAGTGAACCTTCCCTGAATAAATAAAGGTTAAAAAAACAAACATTATTTTCATAGGGTTTTTATTTTTCATAAGTCTATATTAATGTATCGCCTTATTTTGTTTTGTCCTGCTCTTGAAAGGGCCTCTATAAGTAAAGTTATCAGGCACATAACATAATACTTATGTACTTTTATTAAAGCAGGATGAATACAGGCCTTTTCCTTGTAGGGGAATACTTTCAGTGTGGTATTAGTAGTTTTACTTAAAGTGCTCATATTATGCTCATTTTCAGGTTCATAGTTGTATTTAGAGGTTGTACGATACCAGAATAGGTTTACATGGTTTAATTTTTAAAAAACACCATCTTTTTGTTGTACTGCACATATTGAACTACAATAGAGCTGTTTGGAGCAGTTTGTGAACAGTGTTTTCTGTTGGAGATGGTAAGTCTCTTTGGGGTGGACTTTGGGCTTCTTCACTTTGTAAACCTATAACATGCACAAAAAAGATACATAACACAATAAAGGAAAGGGAAAAAGCCAAAAAACATAATATGAGCACATTAAGTAAAGGATCTGAATAATTCCTCTACCACTGGTCAAGTGACTGATTGGTCCTTTAATGTCCCCCTCCGACAGTGCGTACGAAGGACGAGCCCTTGGTCATGGATGACATCGCTTATGACAGTGAAAATGAGAGGAACGCTGATCCCTGCACCTCCAGCGGCTGCATGTGGGGAAAGTCCAGCGATGGAAAGGTCTACGTGCCTTACGTCATCGCCACACATTTCTGTAAGTAACTGAAACATTCTTAAACTTCAATTAAAACATTCGACCAAAAGATTTAATGTAGAGCCAGAAAGTAATGTACATCGTTTCTCAAATGAAATCAGCTTTCGTCACAATTTGAAGAACCTAATGAAACTTGGGTGGATGTCAAGTCTGTGGTAGTTCTATTGTTGTTGGATCTCGGGTTCTTCCTCTACAAAGGATGACTGATCAGAGCTATATATATATATTTTAAATGTCAAAAGGTTTGAGGAAAAACTCTTTCAAATATTGTACAGACTTACATAGAGTTTATGACTTGTACATTTTTACACAGACCATAATATATAAAATGACCCAGATGGTCGGTGCTGCTTCCTCACTATGGACCCGTAGAGCAGGTGCACTAGTAGAGACCTTTGCCGGCCGAGCCAGCTACTTAGAATAGAATAGAATACATTTTATTGTCACTATACACATGTACAATGAGATTAAAAGCATCTCCTTTTCCAGCGCCGTAACGTCTTCCCTTGTGTCTTCTCAGCTTCTCGGGAACGCTCCATCATCGAGCGTGGGCTTACGTCCTTCACCAGCGTCTCCTGCATTCGCTTCGTCCAACACACCAACCAGAGAGACTACATCAACATCCAGTCCGACAGCGGGTAACAAACCATGTGTTTGTCTGTAAACTGCATAGCTTTTTAACTCAAACATGTGTTTGTGCATCATAATTGCAAGACTTAAAAGGAAAGTAACTGTGCACAATGCATCGTATCACAGCAGGGGTTTTTTTTATGCCGAAATGGAAATATCCAGTTTTCTATGCATTATTTTATACAACTTTCCTCCACATGCAGACATATTTGGAATCTTTAAAAAACGTTTGTATCTCAACAAGAATTTCTGTGTATCTAAATAATTTTAAGTTGCAATTTCGGACTTGAAACTGAAGCTGTTCTCAAAACGCCGTGCATCCCAATCACAGTTATTTCATCTTCAGAAGGGTAACTAACATGTCTTGCTTCAAATATACAACAATATCAGGCAATATCAATGGAGACTTTAGTTACATGTAGATGAATAAGGTCCATAAACGAAGCCAAACAGGAAACTTTAACTGCCAAGAAAAAAATCTATTTTACGGTCCTTTAAATCTTAGAAATACCTGACCCACGCTGCTTTGATCATTATTACTTTTTATTTAGTTTAATTTGGTTTATTATTTACACATATACAAATACTACAGATACATATACACACACCAGTCAATAAAAGTTGTGATGGAGAGATGCAAAACCCTCCGAGGGGCTTAATCAGGGCACTCTCTAATACATAATCCATTTAACATAGAAAGAAACTAAAATACTTAAAAGAATTCAAAGAAAAGAAAAGAAATGGAAAAAAGCCCCCAAAAAATAGAATTACATGCAATTTCAAATCAACAGAAAAAAATACAAAAGGTAAAATAATATTAGGAGTGACTTGAGTGGTTTACAAAGACATCACATAGGGATAACATTGCACCGTTAACAGCTTTGATTTGATGATTTGATTGTATGAGTGCAGCTGTTACTCCTTCGTCGGCCGCCGTGGTTATTCCCAGACGGTGTCTCTGGACCGGCAGGGCTGCCTCTACCACAACACGGTCCAGCACGAGCTGCTCCACGCCCTCGGCTTCAACCACGAACAGTGCCGCTCCGACAGGGACCAGCACATCCGGATCCTGTGGGAAAACATCCAGTCTGGTCGGTACTTTGGCCTCCACACACCCTAACGTTTAACCATTGTGTTGTCTTCCTGTCAACCATGAAAATGTCATCCAGGTTGAAATTTAAAATGATTTTTTTTGGTAGCCTTTTTTTTGAAATGCTTGTGACGCTTTAAAAAAAAAGTAGTAACTATGAATTTGTTTTGACTGATAGTTCAGAGGATTTGGAGTGTATCACGGAATGTTTTTTGTCAAAGTTGAGTCGGGATGCTGTTTTGAAACCATCTAACTATTTGAATGCTTGTAAAATTGAATAAAATACCCACAATTCAATGGAAGTAATCATTCATTTGTCCTGCGAAGGACATCCATGCATCCAGGTTATTTTTGAGCAATTTGGTTGAAAGAAACCCATATTTCTGATATAACAAACTTTTAAAATGGGTCAAGTTTGACCCTGAAGACAACATAAGGCTTAAGATTATAATAATGTTACACTAAGACTCAGTTTGTTGTTAAATCCTGGTGTGACAAGCCCTTTAATCTCCTAACGCAAAACTTACTTTTTGTGAATTAAGACTCAAAGATCTAAACATTTTGTGTCTTTCCTGACTCTTGTTGTGATGTTTGTCCTCTCAGGTTGGGAGTACGCCTTCGACAAGATCAACACCCTGAACCTGAACACCCCCTACGACTACAACTCTGTCATGCAGTACCACAGGTTGTCAAGGCTACCATTCATTCAACAGCTGTTCATTCAGACAAACATAGATTGATTTTATAATTATTTCTTCATTTAAAGGAATAGTTCACCCAAAAACAATATGGATTGTATACAGTACTTACCTCCTGTCGGCTTTCTATGGTCCCAGAAAAAGATTTCTATGGAATGGCTTTAAGGAGAGCGGAGCGCCCTAAAACAAACTTCGACCAGGGGCGCAGGAAAGACAGCAAAACTTGAATTTTGCTCTGCTCTTTCTTAACACTATTCGATAGAAATAAAAGGCCTAGGGAAGTAAGTACTGTATATAAGTTACATTGTTTTTGGATGACACATTCATTTAACCTTATCAATGTTTAGTACCTTTACTGTAACTAAGGAACTGTAAGAAAATGATAACCCTCCTCCTTTTCTTACCTTTTCTCCTCTCCTAATAATTTCCATACAGTCCCTAATACCTGGGCCTTTTTCTCATGTACACAATAATAACAAAGTAATGACTACATTAACATTGATGCAGTCAAACCATCCCCACATAACAAATGAGATCTGATTTCTTTTTTTTTGTAACATGCCAATCGACCCTTCACAATATTTAAAAGTGCAGTAGGTACTTCTAAAACTACCTTTCTGTCATATTTGCTGAAACTGACCCTATGTTCCAGTAGAACTACATGAAGCAGTCACTCTACCACACGTTACGCACTTTCACTGGCCATCACATCATAGCCACGTCCTAAAACACACCCTGCTTTATCGTCTATTTTAAAATCAACGAGACCATAATTTAAAAAATTGAACATCATTCTGTATTGCAGAAGACGTAAAACTAGCGATTGAGACCATAAACTCATTATGAAAATGTTTACTGAGGTAATAAATCACTTTCTCATAGACTTCTACAGAAACAGACCTCCTTTTGCAACCGCACGTGTCGCCCCCTGCTGGAATTCAGATAGAATGCAGGTTTAAGGCACTTCCGCATTTGCAGCACTTTGCCGAACCGGATGCTTTGTCCATTAATATTAACAGTCTATGGCTTTAGCAGAAAGTGGGGAGGGACTGAGAAGTTGTCGATGTTCACAGTTTTTGGCTAAGTCCTGGATCTTCTTTGGAGCAGTCCTACCTACAGCACCTCTAAATACCAATACATTTGACTTTCTTTTCTCCAAAATACAACCCAAAAATAATTCAACGTCTGTCCTCTTGATAATTCAGGTACGCCTTCTCCGGGAACGACAAGCCCACGATGGTGCCTATCCCCAACGCCAATGTTGAATTCGGCACGGGCAAGGAGATGAGCAAGAACGACATCAGCAGGCTGAACAAGCTGTACAAATGTTAAAAACACACGTCGGGTTTGAGTTTACGTTGTATTTCTGTCGCTGTAAGTGTTTCCTGTGTACATCTAATTTATATTTCGGGATGACCCATAAAGAAAAGAAAAATGTTTGTTTGTCACCTTTAACGTGTTTTTTTTTTCTCTCCAAAAGGTGAAGAGAACAACCCTGACAACATGGTGCTAATTCTCACATTTTATCAACAATAAATCTTCTAACACGTTCACTGAAACCTTGTTTGTACTTGTAGACACTTTTGTACTGTACCAAATGTTTGTGAATTCAGAGTTCATACTGAAGTTTGTGTGATGGAAAAGAGAGACATATGCATGTGTAAAAGCTGCATAATCTTTATATATTAACACACAATCTAATTACTACTTGTCCGCGTCTGTTACAAGTTCAAATGCTTTAGAAAACTGTTATTATTATTAAAAAAGTATTATCAGTAAAACAGACTTAAAGTGCCAAAAGTGAGAGTACACATTAAGCAGAATGTCCCATTTTAGAATAACATATTCTCTGTCATTGGATTATAATTATTGATGCATGGATGTGTTCCATCGCTTTAATGTTGCAGCTGGTAAATGTGTGGCTAATTTAATTACTTTTTGTCTGTTTTGGGGAGCATAATCCATGAAAAGAATTATCATAATTTATTTGTTCATTTATATTTTGTAGTAATAATCTAAGTCTGCAAAGTAACTAAAGCTGTCAAAATAAATGTAGTGGAGTAAAATGTTTTACCTCCAAAATGTAGTGGCACAGAAGTATAAAATAACAATGAATGAATGAAGAAATTTATTTCAGATATATCAAAAATAAACCAAACAAAACATCAAAAACAATTACTAATAAGTTAAATAGGCAAAACATTCAATAAACAATAAGTAACATTAGCAAACATAGCCATGTCTGAAAAGGAGTAGGAAGAAGTATACACTTATTTAATCCTACTCCTTTTCCATAACTCAGTACATTATTATTATTATTATTATTATTATTATTATTATTATTATTATTATTATTATTTCATTTACCACATATTTATATCTTATTTATATTTATCACATCTATCTTATATATATATATTTATCTTATTTATCTATATATATATATATATATATATATATATAAATACACACATAATCATACACATACGTCAATGAACACATATTGCAACTGTTAAAGCCCTCTTTTCATATATTTTTTGACAATCATTGCTTCGTACCTTTTTTTGAACTGGATAATGTCTGGACATTGCTTTAGTTCTGTGCACAGACCATTCCACAACTTCACACCACTGATTTTAATGCACTGACTTTTTATAGTTGTGCGAACAGCTATCCCCCCCCCCTCTCTATCAAAAAAGAACTTCTGAATAATACCAGTTAGTAGTCTGTTTTTTTGCTTTATACATCATTTGTGCAACTTGAAATTCAACTAGATCAATGAGCTTTAAAGCTCTGGAATGTAAAATCAGTAAGTTGGTGTGATCATAATATCCTGCTTTATGAACTGTTCTTATGGCTCTATTTTGTAGTGTGATGAGTGGTTGCAGTGTGCTTTTATGTGTTCCCCAGACCTCCACACAGTAATTTCAATGAGGTAAAACCAGTGAACAATATAGAATATGCAGTGATTTGTGATCCAATACATGCGTTGCCTTACTCAGGACTGAGATGCTTCGTGACACTTGAGATTGAATGTGTTTTATATGAGGTTTCCAGCAGAGCTTGTGATCTATAATCACACCGAGAAATGTATTTACATACACTTTCAATAGTCACGCTATCTATTTTAACATGCACTTGTACAATAAAGTAAGAAAGAAATACTCAAGTAAAGTACCTCAATACTTAAGTGCAGTACCCACTGCTACTTATGATGTGAAAGATGTCACTTGAATTCCACTCTGCAGCTCCACACAGCCTTTTAGCATCTTGTAGCTTGTTATGGTTTTATGGTACATTTAGTGTTTAGGTTCTAAACTTTTTTACTAAAAAAATGTATCAAATGAATCAGGTTTAAAGGTGCAGTAGGTAAGACTTATAAAACTAGCTTTCTGTCATATTTGCTGAAACTGACCCTATGTTCCAGTAGAACTACATGAAGCAGGTCATTTAAAAAAAAAAAAAAATCTGTCTCCTCTGGCTCCACCTACAGCCTGTAGTGTGATTTGCAAAAATCCACAGCTCCCTGTTCAGATGCACCAATCAGGGCCAGGGGGGGGGCGGTGTCTAACTGCGTGTCAATCACTGCTCATGCACACGCATTCATTCTCCCTTGTGGGGGGAGGGGCTTAGGAGACCGTTTTTGGCTTTAGCAGAAATGGGGGAGGGACTGAGAAGTTTCAATGTTCAAATGTTTTGGCTAAGTCCTGGATCTTCACAATCCTACCTACAGCACCTTTAAGTTAGTTTTGAATGTTAAATTGTAAAGTGTTAACCCTAATGGGCCGACTTATTATGCAGAACATTAATATAGCCGTAAACACATATTTTTTAAGTAAAGATATAGTGGAGTAACAGTGTCCTGAGTAGAAAACGAAGTCCCACTCCCTCAGCATGTGTTGTTATCTGAGCTTCTTTGTTCTGATAGCCGGTCCGGCTGCACGTGCATGGGAGTTTCTTGTATGATATCAGACGCTGAGGGATATTATAGGGATATAATAAACAATAAAAGGAATGAATGCGTCTTGTGTCTGGTTGGCACTAAAGCAGGCTTGTTAGAAGAAAGCAACGTTTTAAAGGAGAAGTGCGCCCGAGTTCTCCTAACACGGAAAAAACAGTTGTACAAAGCCTTTTGTAAGCATCACAGGGAGCTGCACCAAATCTGATCAATCCCTTTAGTCAATTAGACAGATCTTCTGTCTCACTTTTGCATTCATTATTTTTCTTTGGGAAGTGTTTACCATGCACTCTGTTTGTCCACCTCTAACATACTACGTAAGCCAATCATACGTCAAGATTTTGGGGCTGCGTCTTTCGTGGCCAATCATATCCGCTGTGTGTCTCTCTCCTGGATGCCCCCTCTCCCACCATGCATAACCCAAAAAAACAGGGATTTGTTGTTTTGAACCAGCATGGTAAATGTTCGCCGTTTGTCGAGGCGGGGAAACGGGTCAATTTATTAAAGGTATAGTCAGTGATGTTAATCCAATAAACTTTCTGTCAAATTCAGTGACTATCTCCTCACGGTCACCTAGCTCTCTATTTTCTGTGTGCGCTGGGAAAAAAAGTCAAGTGCTAATAAACAGCTTTAGCTGTGTAAATGGAAAACAAACAGAAAGGAGTGCACGAGCCAAGAAAACACTTTTCCAGCCAATCAGCAGCAGGCAGCGACAGTTGATGTGGGCGGGGGGCATGTGAATGTACCGGCTGGCCATGAATCAAAGGGGGCGGAGCTTCTGAAGGGGGATGTTGTATTTGTTTGGCAGTTGATTTAAAAAACAATCCAATGGCTTACTGCACCTTTTAACTAGGAAGACACTAACAGATATATAAAAGGCAATAACAGATTTGGCTATGATTCATTTTCATGATAGTCAGCACAAATTAGGATATTTCACCTCTGGACAGCTGGAATCTGAAATCTGGACAAATTTGAAAATGATCCTGCAGTTTGAGCTGGTTAACAACAGACATGAGATTAAAGGTTGCAGTGAGCGATGAACTGCCAAATAAATTACCCCCCCCCCACCCCTCAGAAGTTCCGCCCCCCAGATTCACGGCCAGATGCCGGCCGGCACATTCACATGCAACTTTTTGTTTTTCTGGGTCAACATTTTTACATTTTTGTCATTTTTATCAAAGTTTTTTTGTCACGTTTTCCGATGTTTTTTTATCAACTTTTTTCTGCACCTATTGACATTTTTGTGGGATTTTTCCTGCCTTTTTGAAGCCTTTTCCGACATTTTTGTCACTTTTTTCAGCGTTCCTTTATCTTTTTTTTTCTCCAAATGCTATAAAATTGAATAAAACACCCAAATTCAATGAAAGTAGCGACCTGATTATTTTATTTTACTTGTGAAGAGCGTTGTAGTGAACCATGCACGTTTCTTTGTTTCGTTGAAAATTTGGTTGAAAGAAACCCAGATTTCTGATAAAATGAGTCAAATTTGACCCGAGGACGACAGGAGGGTTAACAGTCCCTGTCTCTGGTTGGGTTTTTAGATTTGGCAGCTAACAGCTGAACTAATTAATATGAGCATCAAAAAAGAGTTAGGATGAAGACCTGATAAACAGACTGTGTTTATATCTCATGTGAAGGGCTCATTGCATAAGTGGAAACTGATCTTTATTCCAAAATGTGTTTCAAAGAAATGCATGTCCCCTTCAAAAATAATCCAAGGCCTTGGTAGGTCTTGTGCAACACTTAAAATGTCTTTATTTTACATGGCAATGTATTTTAAAATGACCAATGCCTTTTGACTCACATGTCTTCATCAGGGTCAAGTGGGTCATTGTCTCCAGCCTTTGTGTCTGAATGCATGTGTCTGTATTTGTATGTATTGTACGTCTAAATTATGCAACTACTGAATCCATTTAAAAGTAATTTTAGGGTTTACATCAATTAGAAAATAAAATCTAGCAATCTAGATGAAAAAGAGACATTTTGGCTTGTGTACTGTTAAGTATTGGAACAGTTTTGATAATGAACTCAATTATTTTATAAATCCCCTTAGTTGAAATGTGAGAAACATGCTCACTGTTGAGGCCAGGCATCTGGTCCAGGTCAAACAAGATTAAATTGGCTCCTATTCTGGGAATATGAAACGTGGCATCAAGGTGAAATGTTCTTATCAAGGCACTACATTCTGTTTCCATTCCATTCCTTCCCGTGCTGTCCTAAATATCCTTAAAAGGATTGTTTTTCCGGTGCAGTTGATGCTTTATAATGAGATGTTGCACTTCTCTCTGTGTCTCACTCCACTCAGACATAGCAGTAAGTATCGTTTATACATTCCCATACACACTGTTTTTTTTGTTGTTTTTTTTTACTTAACCTGGGTAAGTCAGATTTGTAATTAAAGTGCAATCTTTGTGTCTTGCTGCAGGTAATTTGTTGACATGAAATTGAAGTGCATTCTGGGCCTTGCGGTCCTTGTGGCTGTCTCCGCTTGGGCTGAGGAGGAGGTGAGTTTTATCAGCTAAATGTACTTAAAAGTATCAAAAGTAAAAGTATTAGTTCTGCAGAAAACCCTATGACTGAGCGATTTTTATCTACTATATACAATTAGTTTAGTCCAGTGGCTCCCAACCTACGGGTCGGGCCCTTCCACGGGGTCACCAGATAAATCTGAGGGGTCGTAAAATGGTTAATGGGAGAGGAAAGAAGAAAAAAGTTTGATACACAAATCTGTTTGAATTTTTGGGACATTTCTCTAATCTTTGCTTTTTGTGTGAAATATGAAATAGTTTAGCCTCAAAGAGTTATTTACATGAACGCATGTGAGAAGTTTAGAAGGGGGGGTCTCTGTAGAGAAACAGAACTACACACTGCTGTTTTGTTAAAGCACTGGTCTGATCTTAAATAATGCAATTTATGGTACATACAAAAAGGAACTACTAACTATATCTGTGAAATGTGGTAAAAAGTTGAAAAGCAGTAAAAGAGAAAGAAAGAAAGAAAGACAATATTACACTGAAGTAGCAGATCCAACAGTTTTAAACTTCAACAGAGTACCCGCCTTCAAGGAAGTTAACATTCGTCAATGGAGAGTGGCCAGACTCTCTGTCCAGATTTAATGTACCAGAGTCTGGTAGGACCAGGCTACTGAAGTACAGGACTGGAGTCTAAATGTGTTTTTCTGTCTTTTTTCTTGATATATCGTTTCTGGAAAACTCCTGATTCTGTAAGTTTCCTGTCTTGTTTTGAAATTGAAATATCCTGAGTGTTATTGGCTTATAAGAACAAATGCATCGTATGATAATAATTCATTTAATAAACTAAAACCTGTATGCTTTACCCACAGGTCGCTATAAGGCTTTGACTGCTTCAGAGCGGATTGAAAGAGCCAACAGGGACGCTGGTGAGCATTATTTTTTAAATAAAGTTTAGTTTGTAGCTTTAGCTCTGGTTCCTTTATCTGACCAACCAGGACCGAAGCCATGAACAATACTGAGGAAGGAAATGAGTCCAAGTTGCAAAAGAAATATCTAAAGTATGTTTTTTTTTTATTCTTTTACTCCAACACGAAGGTCCACATTTTGCTTTGAGGGATGAAAATCTGGTGGGAAAAATGACTTTTAATTAGTATTATTTATTTGAAGTTGTCCAATTAGAATATGTCTTAACAAATGCTATGAAATATTCACCATATTACAAACCCCAATTCCAATGAAGTTGGGACGTTGTGTAAAACGTAAATAAAAACAGAATACAATGATTTGCAAATCCTTTTCAACCTATATTCAATTGAATACAAGATATTTAATGTTCAAACTGATCAACTTTAACGTTTTGTTTATGTATATAATTTGATGCCTGCAGAACGTCCCAAAAAAGCTGGGACAGGGGCATGTTCACCACTGTGTCACGTCACCTTTCCTTTCAACAACACTCACTTAGCGTTTGGGAACTGAGGACACTTATTGTTGAAGCTTTGTAGGTGGAATTATTTCCCCTTCTTGCTTGACGTACGACCTCAGTTGCTCAACAGTCCATTTTTTTTTTTTTACATTTTTTTTGACACATTTTGATGAAAATGTGCCCATTTTAAGCTAGGCTCTGAAATACACCTTTACCGCTAGCAACGCGTCATATGACGTAGGCAGAGGCACATTAGAGCTCGCGCTCTGCTCTCTCATTGTGGATGTAGATGTAGTTAGAGCGGTGGTGAGAGACAGAGCGAGATATAGAGAAAGTTTTAGATTGATTTTTAGAAAAGCCATAATGGTAAATTAGTGTGTTTGTGCTGGTTGCACGAATTCCAGTCTGTCAGGACATCGTGTCCATCATTTTCCTTCGGTTTGTAGTTGATTTAACAGTAGAGAGTGTTCTTAATCCTGCGACCAGCACAAACCACAAGCCAGATCTTCTTGATGTACTAATGAATAAGTAAAAAATGTTCTTAATATTGATCTCTGTGTCTGCTGTAGTGCGTTCTCCTGATGAGCCGTATGTAGAGGACGATATTGCGTATGAGTCAGAGGCTGTGAGGAACGCTGACCCCTGCACAGCTAAAGGCTGCATGTGGCCCCAGTCTGCCAACGGGAAGGTCTACGTGGCCTACACCATCTCCAGAGTGTTCTGTGAGTAAAGTTCATTCATACTGGGAAGGTTGTTTGTTCATGCAGCAATTACGATTATTTTACGTTTATAGTGGTGGCCGTAGTAATTATGACAGGTGCGAAGCAGAAAGTAATCTCGCATTGCCAGACCTTCCTCCGCAGCGCTGCGGAGGAGGGTCTGGCTAGTCCACACAGCATTCTGGGATGGGACAAAAACGTGCTCTGGTTTATTGGCATTTCTTTAGACCAATCACAATCGTCATGGGCACCGGCTGTAGCCCCGGTGCTTCTGCAAAATAGCCTCGGGAAGGAACTTGTTTTGGTGGAACATGTGTATGTTAAAAAGTAGTTTTAGTCGTGCAACAGGAAACTCAGATTGGACGGATAGTCTAGCTAGCTGTCTGGATTCAACAACATCAGAAAACAAGAATCACACATTCTGTTGAAGTGTTAGTTCACGCAACATGACATCATGACTTCGCGTAAACATACACGCCCACTTTCTTAAGCCAAGTGGCACGTTATCTGCACCTATTTTTAGCGGCATATACAGCGGACGGGTTGGGTTTAGGAAAAGAAGAACAGTGTTGGATTTAGGAAAAGGAGGAAGCGATGGTTGAGTTTAGGAAACGTGACACGCGGGACACGATCACACGATCATCTCCGGGGTGAAAGTCCTGTGTTTGACCCGTCCACCAACCCGACCAACCTCCCTAAGCGGATTTTCGCCCTTTCATACTACTCGCTACGGTGTAAATTCACACGCAATAACAAGGTAATGTAAGTCAATGGAGGCCAAACGGCGTTGATAAAAACGCTAAAAAGTGAGTATGTGTCTTGATAACACGCCAATACTGGCATACAAATTGGCGTGTCATACATACGCCACTTCATGAGATCAGTCTGGTTCACGAATAATAGAAGAAAATGGCAATCAATTTAAAACTGATAGGAATTCCAATCAGGTGTCTTTGGTTTAACGTGTATTCAGCCCACAAAACATTTGAATGTCAGTTTGCTGTAAAATCGTATCAATTGTTGACGCAAAGATAATGTACATTAATGTGCATTATGTCAGGCTTGTAGCATCAACTTTAAAGTGCTTTTTCCTTTCCCAGCCCCTCGTGAGGTGGCCATCATCACGCGTGGTCTGCAGTCCTTCCACGAAGTCTCCTGTCTCCGCTTTGTCCAACGCAGCGGCCAGAGAGACTATCTGAATATCCAGTCCCTTAACGGGTGAGCATCAGTGCTGGAGTACATTTACTCAAGTAGCCTACTGTCCTTAAGTACAAATTTGATCTTAAATGATCACATGCCACTTTAAAGATGGAAATATTGTACCCTTTATTACATCTTTACTACAACCTTAGTTACTTTAAAAAATGAAGATGTTTGCTCACAAAACATGACAATATGACAATGTCAAAGTACAGATGAAAAGATTTGACAAATGATCAATGTCAGAAAATGAATTGGCACTTTTCATGCAAAAAAACATTTTCATGGTTCCAGTTTCTCAAAGATGCTGCTTTTAATTTGATCATTTTGATCTAGATTTTGCTTTGAATACTTTAAGTCCATTTTCCTGATTATACTTGCATACTTTTACCTGTAGTGGAGTATTTCTACAGTGTGGTATTAGTCCTTTAACTTGAGTTTGGGGGTTACAGTAGCTCAGTCTGTTGGGAGTTGGGTTGGGAACCGGAGGGTCACTGGGTTCAAGGCTGGTTTCGGCTGGTTTCGAGGGTGGACTGGTAGCTGGAGAGCTGCCAGTTCACCTCCTGGGAACTGCCAAGGTGCTGTTGAGCAAGGTGATGTTGAGCAAGGTGCTGTTGAACAAGGCACTGCGCTCGTCCCAGCTGTCGCAGCCCCCTCTCTCTGACATCTCTCCATTTGTGCATGTATTTCAAGGCCTGTGTGTAGTGCGTCGTATCAACATCAATTGTAATTGTATATAATTGTATAAAATAAATTAAATTAAAGGATTTGAATACTTCCTCCACCGCTGCTGAGCATGTAGCCTCATTTCCACGAGGCAAGGTTGCCTTCAGGATGCTATAGTTGATGTATTTTTATGTCTACTAAAACAAAACCAACAGTACATTGACCAAGATGTGTCCTGAATCATTACAGGTGCTACTCCTACATCGGACGTCTCGGCAATGGGCAGGATCTGTCCCTGCAGCGTTCAGGCTGCGTTTACCACCACACTGTCCAGCATGAGGTGCTCCACGCGCTGGGCTTCCACCACGAGCAGAAACGCTCCGACCGGGACCAGTACATCCGCCCTGTGCTGGAGAACGTCATCCCTGGTTTGCACTTTATTTAACGTAGGGTTTTCCCTAGCATTATAAGGCTTAAGTGCAGCACCCAAGCCATACTGGGCACCACCTAAGCCAAATAAATGTAACTAAATTACTTTTGTCAGTTCTAATGATTGTAGTTGGACTTATTTAGCAGGTTTTGCCTTCAAGCTTTTTGAGTTTTATTTATTATCTGCTCTAGCTTTTCTAACGTTTTAGCAACGGCGTAATTTACAGGGGGGATGGTGGTTGCAACAACAAAATTATGTTAAATTGCATTTTTTCGTTTCTTGAGGGAGGACGCCTAAACCCCCTGCCAAATAAATGCACCTAAGTCTTCCACAAACCTAGGGAAAACCCTGTAATGGATGTTGTAGGATGAAGTCACTTTCAGGGGATACAAAAGAACACCATGAGAATATGAAGTTCCAGCCAGTAGCCTGTTAGCTTAGTTTAGCACAAAGACTGGAAACATTGGGAAACTAGCTCAGTTGTGTGTATTCCTGTTACATTCTGCCTTGATCTGTCCTTATTTGCCTCCACCATCTGCATTTGGGTCCCTCTCCTGCTGCCCGACCTGACAATTCATGCAACGCTACGTCATTATGCTTTTTTTTTTTAAATTCCATGTAGTTCTTTCTTTCGCTAGTCCAAATATAATTTTGCTGTATTACGACTACAAATAAAACCAACATGCAACTAATATTGCAGCCAATCAGCTTTCGTGTTATTGGCGTGTCTCTCTTTCGGATTGTACCACAGACATCAAATGGATTTTATTCTTCAGCTGTGGGGAAGTGCAAGTTTAGCGATACTTGGCTTGAAAAAATAGGATTTAGGGCTTAGTTGGTGTTGAGATAAAGGTTTTAAACTTCATTCACAATGGTCTTAAAAATGTCTTAAAAAGTCTTAAATTTGACTTGGTGAAACCTAGGGAAACCCTAATAACCCCCCCATAAAACTCTGCAAGAAAGCAAATTCCCAAAATGTCAAACTAGTCCTTTAACAACAATAGCCTAAATGTAACCACAGGTATAGGTTGGCAGGATTTGAGCCCCAGGTATCAGTGAATACAGACACAGGTGGATCTCATGTTGTTCTGTTTTCTTTTCAAATCATCAGGACAGGAGCACAACTTTGACAAAATCATCACTCTGAACCAGGGAACCACCTACGACTACGGCTCTGTGATGCATTACAGCAAGTAGGTCAAACCAGAACGACTGTGGCGGCCATCTTTGTAATGCAGAATATTAGCAGGCATTGAGACTGAAAACAAACGGCTTTTTTGGAACAATTTATCATTTTTATAATTTATACTCTTTATTGATTCCGAATGGGGAAATTACAATTCACACTCTGTTATTACACACTACACACAGGCCTGAAATACACACACATGCTCAGACCCTTTACATGAGCGGTTACAATAAGCTGCCCTTCACATCGTTTACAACAAATAAATATTCAAAAATTGATAAACAGTGCATATTTAGACAGAAAGCAAACATATTGCAACAGAGTTTAAAGTACTAACTTTAAGTCCACGTATTCCCTCTTTCAATTCTTTCAAAAACGTTGGCAACACTGTGGTATTAAGCAATCATAAATATTTAGCTTTTTGTGGGTTTTTTTTTAGGTATGCTTTCTCCAAGAACAACCAGCCCACCTTGGTGGCCATCCCTGACCCCAGCGTGCAGTTCGGCCTGGCCTCTGAGATGAGCCAGAAGGACATCATCAGGCTCAACAAGCTGTACTGCGGAACCATCTCCAAGTAAAACCACAACAAGGATTCTTTAATAGATCTCTATGTTGATCTATTTAATCAACACAAAGAAAAATATGTTCATTAGGGCTGGGCAATATATCAATATTATATCGATATCTTGATATGAGAATAGATATTGTCTTAGATTTTGGATATTGTAATATCGTGATATGACATAAGTGTTGTCTTTTCCTGGTTTTAAAGGCTGCATTACAGTAAAGTGATGTCATTTTCTGAACCTACCAGACTGTTCTAGCTGTTCTATTATTTGCCTTTTCCCCACTTAGACATTATATCTACATTACTGATGATTATTTATCTAAAATCTAAGTGTGAAGATATTTTGTTAAAGCACCAGTTGTCAACCCTAGAATATCGCTTCAATATCGATATCGAGGTATTTGGTCAAGAATATCGTGATATCTGATTTTCTCCCTATCGCCAAGCCCAAATGTTCATTATTTATATGAAAATTCTTTTAGAGGCTTTTTAGACTGGCTGTAGATTTTATTTTTATTTTTTATTTTTATTTTTTATTAACCTTTATTTTACCAGGAAATAATCCCATTGAGATTCAGAATCTCTTTTTCAAGGGAGACCTGGCCAGGACAGCAGTACAATAGTTCCATATTAAAATATACAGTTAGAGACAAACAACATAAAACAAAAAAAGACAGTTGGCAATTTAACATCATCTCAACATAATCACCAGCAGCGCTCAGTAACAGCACATGTGCATTTAGTACTCAAGTAGTCCTTTATCCTAATTCTAAACTGTGTCATTGTTGGTAGGTAGTCTAATTTAAGATGATCCTGACAATTTATACCAGGATGAGGGTGCAACAACTTTAAAGGCACTTTCACCGAAGACAGATGAATAAAAAAAAGTTGATTTCTCTTTAACGTTCTCTTCTTCTCTCTCTTCTCTAAACAGGTGAATGGGGTGATGCAGAAAATACTTCAGGAATCATCATCATCATCGCTGTCATTTTTCTCAATCGCTTGGTCATTCATTTAAAATAGCTTTAATGAATATCAATAAATTTGCATTCAAGCATACAGTTCCTTTTGAGTTTGTTCATTCACTTGTGTACTTACCGTCTGACATTTCAAACCTACTTCCCTTATATTCCACTGGGAGGCGACACCTCTTCACAGTTCCTAAATACATGCAGAGAGTGGCTGCCACTGCTTGTCCAGTACTGCTCTTTAAAAGCCGGAATGACAGATATTTTCACACCTGACACCACTAAAGGCAGTTTTGTAGGCAGAATTGTCTCATTCAGACCATGAGACAATTCAAATATACACCCAAATCCAGAAATGCAAAACGTCAGAAATTATACAAATATGCAAATAAAGTATCACAGGCTGTGGTGAAAGAGAAACTGCCATCTGCTCAAATATATTTGATAAAAGATAGAAGACCAACACCAACCCCATCTTTCAGAAAAATTCCATTTTCCATTCAATTTTTTTCAAAGTGAAAGTTGTGTCTTCGGGTGAACGGGGGTGTAGTCTGGTTTACTGGATGTACAGTGATACAGGATAAAGCCAGACAGTTCTGTGAAGTCTGGGGGGGCCCAGCCCCGAATGTTTCCAACATCTGGCTCCGTCCTTGAATGTAACTGATTGTGTTAAATGGCCATATGATATTGTCCTATATCCACCACAGGCCCCTGAATTAAATGGAATCAAAATCATACTGTGGCAGACTTTGTGTTATCTGCAAATATCGTACCCTTGTCCAAAGAATGTACTGAACTTTCAGCCTATCAGTCCTGATGTCTGACTGTTTATCTTTCATTACCACAACCCTCCTCGTTCTGAGGGATTTCAAGAATAAGTTACACATACCCACCACAATGTACAGTGTACTGAGGAATCTGTTCTTCTCTGAGACACCTATTGTGTGCACATTTTAGAGGAATGGTTAGAATGCACGCCGAACACTTGGTGAAAGACTCACCTTGACATTTTATTCATCTGAAAAACAAATGGTGAACATGCATAAGCGGAAATTAAATGAAGAGAATAAGAAGAAGATGCTTCTGTCTACATGCAGACAATCTACAATCTAGTCTCTGTACTTTAGGGGCCGGGGTACATGAGAGAGTTGCTCCCTCACCGCTCTCTGATTCACTGTTGTCAACACACTGTTGATTCTTTAAAAAAGCAGCTGTAGACTCAGTTATTCAAACAGGGTTTTAGTTAGACGAGGGTTTTTGGGGATGTCTGATTTTATGTATCTATGTTTTACCATTGTACTGTTATGGCTTTATTTATTGCAGGGGTCTTCAACAGGGGGCCCGGTAGGGGGTCCTCAGAGTCAATGCGGGGGGGGCACCAAATTATTGTTCATTTTTGAAAGTTATTTCAAAACTTAAAAAGTATTAACATGAATCTAACAAATTATTAGCTAAATCCCCACTGCTAACTGGCCTATAGGTTAGGTAGTCACTAATACCCTGTTTACACATACATGGTTATTTTGAAAAACTGAGAAATTTCCCTTCGTTTACACGCAAACGGAGAATTTGCCCCTGAAAAGGATTCTTTCTAAAAACTTCGGCCAGAGTGGAGATTTTGGAAATCTTCGTTTGCACGTTTGCATGTAAACTGAGACAAACGGAGGTTTAGGCATAGACTGTATATAGAATGGACCAACAGATCCCGTTGCTCTGGACGGAGACCAGTGAAGGATATTAGAAGCACTTTTCCGGTGATGGCTGAGTGTTACTGCGCAGCCTCCAACTGAGAGAGACGATATAAATGTGACGTGAGCAACCTGTCTGAAAGTTGGAAGTCTTCTGGTAGCTGTGCCAAGAGAAATCTCAATCATTCCCAATCTTACAGAGACGGAGAGCGTAGGTATATGTAAGGAGATAACATAGGCACAGGCTAATTATTGATCACTAAAATGCTAGTTAACATTAGTAATTAAACTTAAACAGCTAATGTAAGTCGAAACTGTCTGCGAGCTTCTCCTGTACTGTATGGTAATTCCTCTACTCTGCGACAGTAAGTCCCGTGGTTATGACACAATCATTAGCCTATTTTTACAAAAACGTCTGCTACGGAGCCATAACGTGAGATACAAGGTAATGGAGCCTTTTATACATTGTCGTGTTTCTTTAGAAATAAACAATGGACAAATAGAGTCTTTAAACACTTCAGATGTAAAGTTATTCGCTGTCAAAGTGGCGTCAAAATGAATGGCAGTCAATGGAATGCTAACGGGGGGGGGGGAGTACTTGTTAGCATCAAAATGGCGCCATAGGATCTACGCGTTGTGAGGAGAAGCTTACCCCCTTGGGTTTAGGCAACCGAGGAAGTGAGGAAGAGAAGAGAGAGGAAGTGATTCGTTGCTGTTGTTGCTATTTTCGGGATTCTGATTGGCTAACGTGGGCTTGAGCTTCTCATTACACTGCCACCTACAGGTTTGGCGTACTCTTGACGGCATTGATGGCACATATACACGGGTACGTGTAAACAAACACTTTTCTGAAAACTGACAGCTGTGCACGATGTTATTTTTGAAAACGGAGGGATTGAAATGTCCGTTCATGAAAATAGCCGGCCACGTGTAAACACAGTGTGAATGCAGCGTAAGGTAGCCATCCACAGATACAGGTCATCCTAAGGATTCACTGTGCCAAATGTATGTTTAACATTAAAACATGATTTATAAAATCATGCCAACAATTATTAGGCTTTTTTATTAGCTTAGGATTCTATGCCACAAAAGGTATGTATAAAGGCTTTAGGCCGCCCTACATGTTATTGTAGGCCCAGTTTATTTTATACAACATATGTAGTAGGGGGTCCCTGCTCCATCTCTCCTTCAGTTAAAGGGTCCTTGGCTTAAAAAACGTTGAAGACCCCTGATTTATTCTATATCATGTTATTGTGAAGCACTTTTTATCTGTGAAAGGTGCTATATAAATACATTTCACTTACAGTGTCCCATCCAACCCGCATGTGGCCCAGCCCGGGGTCACCACCCTGATACTTGGCATCCGGCGTCAGGGAGAGTGACACTTTTGTTCAGAACCTGTCCAGATTTCAGATGCCAAGATGAGTCATCCAGAAACTTGACGACGTCAGACCGTTAAACTATTGTTATTATTATTGATTAACCGCATACAACAGTAATACTATTGCTATAAGTGCTTTAGCTTTCACTCCTGCTACCTCTATTATTGTCAAATCTACAGCTAATACAAAAGATTGAGAATATACACAGACCACACATTATGCATACATACACCCTCTAATGTACAACCTCTTATTCTGGCTTTAAAGGATGTCAATACAGGACTAAGTACACACACAACATGGTATGTAATCTGCCCTTAAGTAACAATTCTCACAGTGTTTTCATTGTTCCTTCTGCAAATAATCTGCACTTCCTCTGAGAGTAAATCTTCTCCTGACATGTCACTTCATGCCTCAGGGCAATGTCAGCTCTGCCAGCAGGACAGACTGCCATTGATTTTGGGCGGCCTGTCAATCACAGCTCCAGGCTCTGAAGAATGCGGGAGATCCAGTTTGGGACGGAGAACTTCAGCTGACTTTCACTGCTCTACAGAAGAGGTGTAGTGGATAGAAAAGTCACACAAAACTCATAAAACTCTGGCCTTTTTAAAAGAAATGGTAAACAATCAAAAGGAGTGATCAACTCAAACGTTTTCAATTCAGTCTGTACCACTGACTGAAAAGTCCATTCTTAGTTAATGTACACTGGAGGTTTTAAACTTTCAACATCGCACAGTCACAACACACACACACACACACACACACACACACACACACACACACACACACACACACACACCCAAAGCATTCTGATGGCAGAAGAATGTGAAAGCAGCCTTTTAGTGCCAAACTAACTAACTGCACCTCATTCTGCTCAGTGAAGCTTAAACATCCAAGTGAAGAGACAATATTCGTTCTACAAGGGCAGCCTTTACTAATCTCATATAAACCATCAAAATCAAATGAAAGCATTTATATTTTTCCTCTCTGGTCAGTTTCATGGCGTGGGTCCTTGAAATTGGGACAAAAACACAGTGACTGCAGCCTTTCACTGTTTAGAAGAAGCACCTGCTCCACTCCGCAGTCATGAGATGGTGGTTAAACAGAGAGAGACAGTGTGAGGGGAGAAAGTGAAGAGAAGACACTGACAAAAACTGAGAGAGAGAGAGAGAGAGAGAGAGAGAGAGAGAGAGAGAGAGAGAGCTCAGAGGAAAGTGCTGACTTCAGAGTAGCAGTGACGGTGACTGAACAGAGGTCTGGTTCAGCTACTGGCAGCCCCTCAGGGACAATCAGGCGGAGGCGGAGATGGAGATGTGGCCCAGATCCCAGCTCTCTTCCTCGTTGCCTCTATTTCCTCTCTCTCTGTCAGTAGAGTCACTACCAACCATGTCCTTCCATCCTCTGGCAAGGATGTGGGATCCGGGGCTTGCTGTCTTACTCTTTTTATGTCTTTCCTGTCTGCCGGCTGGCCGACCCGGCCTCAGAGCCACAGCACACAGGGCCCAGTGACGGCTGACTGGCTGCCTGGCTGCCCTCTCAGTCCACTAGGCCCTCGTCGACAAAAAGGGAGTCATTGTGCCTCGCTGTGTGTCCCAACAATGAGCGAGTTAATATGAGCCAAGTGTTCCCACATGATTGAGGAAAAGGGCGGGGGGTCTCTGGCTGAAGGTCCCTGCTGCCTGCCCCCCCAACTTCGGTCCCATCCATCAGTGTCTGCCCCCTCATCTTTCTCCCTGTCCTCCTCTGGTTCTCATCATTTCACCTCACACCCCTGCTCGCCCTTCCTGCAATGGGTATGGTTCATCTACAGATCACTTCCAACTATGGGCTGTCAATGGATTCAAATATTCAATCGCGATTAATCGCATGAGTGTAGTTAATTCACGATTAATCTAAAAATTAATCTGTTTAAAAATGTACTTTAAAAAGGATTTTCTTTTACGTTTTTAATGCTCAAGTGGTATTTGAGATGCAACGTTCTCTGGTGGTAACTCGATTCACATTGACAGTATAACTTTTGTCTTGTCGAGAGAACCATCTGGAAGGGCTTTGAAACTGAACTTGCCATTCGAAAGACCCTTGTCTTTATCCATTTCTGCTCAAGAAGGTTTGTTTCTGTTACTGCTGCATCGCTTCCTGATTCCCCAAACTACAGGGCCGCCCAAACGACAGAACGTGCATGCTTTAATCCAAAAAATGAGTGGCGTTAAAAGGAATTTGCGTTAACTCCTCATTATCACTTTTAATTTTGACAGCCCTACTTCCAACACCTGCAGAAAACACTGCACAGCTAACTACAACTACAGTCATTTATTCCCCAATAACATACATGAGTACATTTACTCAAGCTGTGTACCTTCGAGTGCGATTTTAAGGCACAAAATGTTCGAATAGGGATGTAAAAAAAGGTTTGTTTTATTTAAAAAGGATATCTCTTATGTTTGAGCTTTAAAGAAGAAACCATCTAACAACAGAAACTTCTGCCCGTATGCTTAAAGTGCCCATATTATGAAAAAAATCACTTTTTCTGGCATTTGGGGCGTTATTTTGTGTCTCTGGTGCTTCCACACGCATACAAACTTGGAAAAAAAACATCCATGCTGTTTTGAGTGAGATACAGTTTCTGAATGTGTCCTGTCTTCAGTCTCCGGGTGAGCTGTTCAAAATCTGCACGGCTTTCTACGTCAGTGGCCGAGACGAAGTGGCTAACCGTAGCATGCTAGCTCGTTCTCAATGGCAAAACACTGCTACAACACACACTAGTTCACCATAATCTACAAAATAACTACTTCCATGTCCCTGTTCTGCAGGTATTCCACACAAAGTTGGAAGTGCGCCCTCATTTAGAAGAAGTCTCCCAGCTAATCCTGCCTTGTACTGACTGAAGTTGTAGAAACAGCTAGCTAGCAATTGTGAGCCTTACCTAGGTACTGCGCATGTGCGCCTCCCAATAAAGATGGAACAGAAGTGAGATGTCTCACTCTGTAGCTAAAACAGAGAGCTCAACACACAGGGTGAAAAGAGGAGCTGCAGCAATGTGCAGTACAACAAAAATATGGTGTTTTCTGAAAATTAAACCATGTAAACCTATTCTGGTATAACCTCTAAATACAATTATGAACCTGAAAATGAGCATAATATGGGTACTTTAAAAATCTGACCAAATGTGGCTCCCCCCTCTATGAAAAAATGTTAAATATTTGAATGCTAAATTTGAATCGCATGTTCCTCACGTGCATGAGACTCCCTCACGTTAGCATTAACGTGCTTTGTCACAGATGTTCCTCAGGTCCTAACATCATTTGAGATGCTGATTTCGGAGGCATGGTTATCCATGAAGCCAATTATAGCAAACATGATTAGCCACATTTGGCATTGAGTCATTGTTGATTTAGATCAAGTGAGTGATAATAGCAGTTCCCCTCAGCTGCTTGTAAATACAGTCTGCACCGGCAAGGTCCTGAGATCACAGGGTGGATAAAACAGTTCAAAAGGTGTCTGACAGCTGGGCCCTCTTTAGTCATTGTGTGTCTCTTTGTAGTCATTGTGTGTCTCTTTATGGTTGTTTTTCCCTTTTCACTGTTGTTGTAGGTCTCTTTGAGTCTCTTTGCAGCTGTTTTCCGTCTCGTTGAAGTTGTTTTGTGTCTCTTTGGCTGTGTTCAGACCGCAGGCCAAAGTGACCCAAATTCTTTTTTTTATTTTTTATTTATTTTTATTTTTTTTTGCTCATATCTTTTCTCATATTTTATTCATTACAGTGTGAACAGCCCAAGTCACAAGGCATCCGATCTTTTCTAGTTCTGATTTGGGCCACTTTCATATGTGGTCCAAATCCGTTACAGGTCAGATTCTTTTTTAAATGCAAGTCCAGTCCAGACAGTCAGATCATGCCTAGTTGAGTCTGATGCGGGCCACATTTAAAAATAAATAAATAATCTCAGTCAAAAGAAATCTGATCTGGCAATAAATCGAAATTGAGCATTACGGCCTGCAGTCTGAATGTAGCCTTTGTGGTCATTTTGCATGTCCTTGTAGTAGTTTTGTGTCTCTTTGTAGTCATTTTGCTTATGGTTGTTTTGCTTTTCACTGTTGTTGTCAGTCTCTTTGTGATCTCTTTGTGTCTTTTTTGCGGGTTTTTTCTGGTTGTTTGTGTCTCTTTGTAGTTGTTATGCCCCTTTTCACTGTTGTTGCGAGTGTCTTTGTGTCTCTTTGCAGCCGCTTTGCATCTCGTAGTAGTTGTTTGGGTCTCTTTGTGGTCATTTTGCGTATTTCTGGAGTTGTTTTGTCCCTTTCCATAGTCGTTGTGAGTCTTGTGTCTCTTTGCAGCTGCTTTGCATCTCGTTGTATTTGTTTTTGTCTCTTTCTAGTTTTATTTTTATTTGGGATCATTCTGCATCTCTTTGTGCTAGGTGTGTGTCTCTTTGAGTGACATTTTGCAGGTGAAGGCCACTTTGGGCCACTCTGGATCTGTGCCCTGGGCCCGTTTTAGTAATCCATCCATGGTTAGTAGATACATTGATTGTTGGTTTCCTCCCTTACTGCTGCTAGGACATATGCATCAAATAGATTAGAAACTCTGAATTGACCCATACTGAATGAGATTCTCTCTATCTGTGTTTATGAACAACGTGTCATGATTGTCACGGTTCCAGCCCACCGGCTGTGTCAACAGGATCAGGCAGGTAGAGGAAATAAAAGTGTCAATTAAATGTCACCTCAGCCTACAATATACTGGAGTGAGGATTAGTCCAGCCTGGTTTAACATACAATACTGTACAGACACCCAAGCCTAAATGTGAACTCAGATCATAGTATTTACTATTTTGCACGTGGCTGCATAATTTTGAGAGTTTTTATGCATCCTAAAGTCCTCAAACACGTGTTCATAAAATGAAAATAAACGCAAGAAAACCAAGATGGCCGACTTCCCGTCAGATTTTCATCAAAGGAACTTTATCTGAACAAGGGGGTGCATTAGGGGGTGCTATGGAGACCCCTGGTCACGCACAAGCCCAATCACTACAGGACTTTGCAATTATCGGCAGGTCTGACATATGTGCCAATTTCCCTCAAAGTCCCTCAAAAATGCGATTGCACAGCAGAAAAGTAATAATAATCCCTACAAAAACAATAGGTTCCTCACACTTTCAGTGCTGCCAAATGTGTATACAGTTATGTGTTCCCAACTCAAAAGGCAATAACTGAGTACTTTAACCCTTGTGTGGTCCTCGGGTCAAATTTGACCCGTTTTCAAAGATCTGTATCAAAAATATTGGTTTCTTTCAACCATATTGCCCAAAAATAACATGGATGGTTCCATACACAAAACAGGCTGTAATTATGCATCAACATACGTTCCTCTGATCTTAATTATTAGCTAAAGTAATTCATTCATTTCTTGGGTTTTTTAACTCAAAATTAGGCATATTTTACAACGTACCTCAAACACGGGAGGCTTGGCCCTCCCCAACCTTAAGGCCCTGACACACCAACCAGACGGGCCGACCGTCGGCAGAAAAGGCAGTCGGGTCCCCGAGGTCCAAAAAATGCCTCAGAACACACTGAGGCGACGCCAACTTGAGCGTACACTCTGCGCGTGCGCGAAACGTAATATGTCTCCATAGCAGCAGGCGGCGCTGCTCTGTATTGTTTCTATTAACAGTCTGATTGTTTCCCAGAAAATGAAAACCGGCAGCTGATTGGACGAACGCATCACATGGGTCTTTTTTCTCCGGAAATTCACAGCCAGACTGTCATGGCTGCTTGTTCAGAATACGATCTCATATTGTACTAAAATAGTTCACCGAAACGTGTTTCTGAAAACATTTTAAGCGAGAAATAGGCCGTGCAGTTTCTGAATCTGTCTTCATTTCAGATTGACAAAGATCAGTTTAAAAGATTTTCGTCATATTTTGAGCGGCTCATCCGCTCACCATTTCCAGGCGAGTCCCGACTGCCCTGTCTCCCGACTGAACATGTCAGGTCGGCCAAAATGAAGGCCGACGGCTCCTCGGACGGACGACGGCACGGAACACACCGAACAGACTCGAGTCACCAACCTCGCCAGACGGTCCGACGGCCGATTATCGGCTTGGTGTGTCTTCTCTATTAAAGTGTACTACAGAGCCTTTCAGCTACAGGCCCTCAGAGTGTGGATGGACCCCCCATCTACAGTCCCATGGAGAGAAATAGAGCAAAACCTTACTGGAAGTCTAAGACTGCAAGACCTTGCCTTTGCAGGTGTGTGTCCAAAAAGGTGTATGCTAGCCTATGGCCCTATTATCACCAACACATTGACTAACTTTATTTATTCATTAAATGGTTTGTTGATTTTCCTGTGAAAGGATTAGCGTCCAAGATCTATGCTAAACTGTTGCAAGTATCTATAGGAGAACTCCCAATAGCAATGAAATGGGAGCGAGAGCTGAGCCCTGAGGGGAATGCTATTAATTGGAAGACAGTTTGGGACAACATTTTCCATTGAACCCAAATCACCAGCGGTAACACACAGGTGTGCATTACCTTATTATGTGTCTATGTGTGTGTGAGCAGTGTTTGGCGTGACAGTCAAACAACAGACAGCTTGTGTTTCTGGCCCAACTGCTCATGTATGTTTCATGCTCTGTGTAGGATCGACTTCAGCAGCTGCCAAGAACTGCTGACTGAGAAACCTACTGTGTTGCACAAGCATCGACAACACACACAACAAGCAGTGTGACTTTGATAAAATGCTTACTTTGATGAGTTGTCCGTCTCAAGATGGTTTCAAATCAGTGAATGTTTATTTTTATAGTGCACAGAAGCCAACGAAGGTTGGAAATGAATCTAAAAAGTCATAATGGCATGGTTTAGAGAGTTTAAAACAACCTGCATTTACATTTTCCCGACAAACAACCTCTCACGGTTGTGGGAATAATGACTTTCCTCTCTTAGAAGCAAAGACAGATGCAGCACAATGTTGTTTAACCTCCACAAAACCCTGGGGATTGGATGCAAAGGGTTTGACTTTAACACCAGAGAGCCTCTAGCCTGCAGCAGAAATCAGGAGCGAGCTCTAGTAAGCTCACTTCTCTCTCTAGCTCCACACCTCCTAATTTGTTGTTCATTTTCTAACTTGTAGTCTCCAGCCCCAACAGGCTTGGACCTTTGTTCACACATGTACATGCACAGTAGTAGCACTCCCCAAGACCTGTACACAGACTTTGATGTGTGAAATCAGTGGAGTTCCCCTTATAACCAGATCAGAAAATATTCTCCAGTACAAAGAAAAAAATCACCAATATATGGTCCTTTTCCTGAACTCCCATGCATCCAGTAAATTGGTTGAGCAAGCATTTTAGTGACTCATATGATAAAAACTCACTCATATCCTTCAACTTTCTTCTTCCAAAGCAGCATACCGACCACTTTCAATATGAAGAGGCCGAACATGAGCATAGCCCCATCCCCCTTCTAAATTACGCCTATGCCGACCGCCATCTACTGTGGGTAACAAACTGACTATGGAGAAGTACTACACTTCAAATATCTAAACTATCTCTTTATGGTCACAGGCAACTTCAACTGAGTAGGAGAGGTGGAGGATGAGGTGGGGGTCGTTGTTTCCAAGCCACATTATCTGGAGTCCCCCGTAATCACTGGCTAATGACGAGCTTCCTTTCAGAGAGGGGAGGGATTATCTCCACATGATAGCTCTGTCTCCGTTGATCTGTTTTCAAATGTAGAAACGGGTTTGGGATTTGACACATGACAAGACAGTAGGGGAAAGATAGATCTCTGTGGGAAAGACGTGAATTCACGTCTGGAAATCCCCCTTGTGGACTGAGTGACAGCCTTCTGCAGATACAATGTTCAAGGGGAACATATAATACCCCCAAATAAAGGCTTTTTAAAGCACAGTGGTGTAATGGTTTGAGTTGCTTTCAGCTATTTACACCCAAAGCAGACATATTTTAACACATCTGTGTTTTTTTAATTTTCAAAAAAAAAATTCCATTGCTGATACAATTCAGCTGCAGCAGATCAAACAGCTTTGTTCATATTCAAACAACTGTGGATGTTCAAATCTGTCCAACAACGTTAAAACATATTTTCTTTTTTTTTGAGACAATTCTCTTTATTACTCCATAATCCCAACTGTTTTACCTCTTTCATCAAAGCAAATGCATTACACATGTTTAGAATATTGCTTTTTATAAATTTAGGGGAATTTCTTTTTTTTTTTTTTTTAAATCATTTTTGCTGCCACTTATTGGGATGTTGCTTTTTTGTGTAAAGGTTGGGAAAGTTGTTCTCATTAACCCTCAGCAAATAGAATAGAATACTGTATATGTAGAATATATCTTTGCACATTCCTGCAGCTTTTTTTTTGTTTTAAACAGTTACATTGTACATATTTTGAAATAGTATTTTTTAAATGTTCTTTAATCTTTCTACTTTCTATTTAAAAATTCCTTGTATGTGAAAACCTACTTGGCAATAAACCAGATTCTAAATCTGAAAGGCATGTAATCAATTTAAGCTAAAAAATATATATATATATATATATATATATATATATATATATATATATATATATATATTCTTGAAAATATACTCAGGTTAACAACCGTGACACTCACATGTGGAGAAATACACATTACACATCCCTTAAGTCATCACACAGTTATATGTTTTCATTGGAACCATGTCGATCGTGCAACATTTTGACCTAAATAGGGACTTAATAACCTCATTCTGGATGACCGGGCTGGATCAGCGTCCGTTAATCCTAAACTCCACATCTGGGAGCTGAGAGGGCCCCATATCCTCGCTCTGCTTTTCTGGGATAAATAGACCCAGAGCTGAGAGATTTCAACTCTGAGCATGGACTCTGTGTAAGATTAACATGGGGCTTTTGGTTTGAATCCTTTGCTTTTTGGTTTCAGTTAATACATGTAAGGCCATCAAATAAAATGACCTGCAATGTAAGTGTTTGTAGGTTGTATTTGCAGAGAGCCGTGGAAAAATTACATTGTCAAGGTTCATTTTGTGCAAAGAACGTAATGTGTAGCTGTAATGGGGGATGACAGGGGGTGCCAAACTCCTTCATTTGAAGGAGTTAGACCACATCTCATGAGCCTTTGGTCAAAGTTAAGATATGTAAGATTGTGAGAAAGGTTTTGAGTTTCTATAAGCACATAGGAGAAAATGCTCTTTGAGCTTTGAATCAAACAAACTAATTTCTCAGTGTGATGTTGACTCTGAGTTGAAATGGGGGAAACAGTGAAACTACCCAAATCGTCTGGAAAAAAAGACTCATGTATGCTTAAAGTGGCTGTATGTAACTTTCTGTTTGTGTTGATTCTAGCGGCCGCTTTGGACAAAAGCAGTAGTGTTTTTACCACACCTGCTGTCGTAAAGGTCTTTTCTTTACGGTGCTGTATTTTCCACTGTATATTACCGAGTTAGCGTTACCGGGAGGTCATATAGTCGCAATGAATATTTTGTTCAGACAGAAAATCATTCATTTACAATAAGAGAAGACGTTACAGATGCATTGTTGCATTTCAAGTGTTGCATACGGTAACTTAGCCTACTTTGGATGTCTCGTGAGCTAAACCGGGTACCGGTATTGTCTCCATCTGTTGATAGCTCGACCGAGTGTGACTGACGATATCGTTGTCTTTCACTTTCCCTTTTAGCTTTTAGTTCTTCGTTTAATATCCTTCTTTCCTGTGATGGTCCTGCCCCAGTATCAGCCATAACTACAGCACATAACTTGTAAATTAACATTAAAATACAATTAGGCCTATAAAGATCTGCTTCCTTTAGCTGGCTCAAAAGGCTGGATACGCAACACAGGCTTTTCAAAGAAATCTGTGACACATCAGAATGTGTTACTGTAGCGCCGTCTACCTGCCGCAAATCATTCTGTGACTTCGCGGGAAAAATCGGACCCGGGCAGATGCCTTACTAAAAACTATATAAAAGTCACGTTCTTTTCACTAATAGTCTCATTTGCTGTTACAGGTCATTTAAGACCATTGTATGAAAAATGACAGAGCTTCAGAAACATTAAAAAGTTACATATAGTCACTTTAAGTACACTTTTGACGTACTTGTAAATCACTTAAGTATTTAGCTGTCACACTGCATAACACTTTTATTCCACCGGAAATATTGTGCATGTTTTACTCAACTTTGTTAATAAGAAAGCTGTGGCCACTAGTTGATTTGAAGACTAAAATTTGGCATACAAAACATGTAATCATGATACCAAAATATGTTGCATTATTATAGCTTAAACTATCCCACAGTATAAGTTAAAGTTAGCTCCACCTCAAGAAAGTTAAACATTGAAATATTGCTTACAGCTTGCATGAATGCATCCACAATAATAATCCAATATATCATACTTTACAATAATATAAAAATTACATACATAGCATAGCATGCTTAATATACATACAAAACTGTATGGGGGGTGTACTTTTATTTTAAAATATATTTTGCTGACAAAACTTCTGTAAGTAAAACATTGATGGTAATACTTTTTTGAATTGGAATATTTTCAAACTATGGAATCACTACTTTTTACTTAAAGTGCTCATATTAGGCTTTTTGGCTTTTCCCCTTTCCTTTATTGTGTTATATATCTTTTTGTGCACGTTATAGGTTTACAAAGTGAAAAAGCCCAAAGTCCACCCCAAAGGGACTTACCATCTCCAACAGAAAACACTGTTCACAAACTGCTCCAAACAGCTCTATTGTAGTCCAGCCTTTACTTCAGAGACAAACGTGGTCACTTTGTAACACACGTTATAATGCTCGCCTAGCTGCTAGCGTGGCACGACCTCCTACTCTGCTTCTGACTGGCTAGTAGTCCTTACCTAGCTACTGTCAGGGCACGCCCTCATACTCTGCTTCTGACTGGCTAGTAGTCCTTACCTAGCTACTGTCAGGGCACGACCTCCTACTCTGCAACTGACAAGCTAGCAGTACTTACTGCGCATGTGCGACTCCAAACAAAGATGGAACAGAAGTGAGATGTCTCACTCTGTAGCTAAAACAGAGAGCTCAACACAAAGAGGTGAAAAGAGGAGCTGCAGCAATGTGCAGTACAACAAATATATATGGTGTTTTCTGAAAATTAAACCACATAAACCTATTCTGGTACAACCTCTAAATACAATTATGAACCTGGAAATGAGCATAATATGAGCACTTTAAATAAAATAAATGTGTAATCTTCTTCCACCTCTGTCTGGAGACGGACAGGATGTTGAAACAAAAAGCCTCAAACGCAGCCAGAGGCTCCTTTTGAGTAGCTTATTTGTGGAGAAAGGTTACAGGTTATTAATGGAACTGAGCCATCAGTTTGTTTTCTGGGGTCATGTATTTCTAGGCCCTGCATGGTTTTGTAGGCCCTATGTATGTTTAAATAAACCAAATGCAATGTTATAAAAAAAGGTGTCTTCAAACCCACGTTTTTATATCTTTATTCACATTTTATTGAGTATAACAGGTCCCTGCAGGTCCAAGAACCTCAGTTTGGAAACCACCCACTGGCTTATTTTATAGCTTCAGAGGCCGACAAATGCTGTTGTCAATCACGCTGTCAGGACGCACCTCCTTTCCAGTTGGGAGCGTACCGGGGCTTTGCATCTGGATTTTTACGCGTCGGTCGGTCGGTCCACGCCCACTAGACTCTCCGCTTCCCCCGCTGCGGTCCGCACACACTCGGCTGAGGGATTTTTTTTCCCCCACAGCGAAGACCTGTCGTCCTCTCCTCCCTTTGTACGGCTCCTTCAATTAGTCAAATCTCTCTTTTCTTTTCTTTTCTTTCCCATGGCCGTGCGTGGCGTGATTTGCACTCAGCAGCGCAATAGTTAATGAGTGCCGGATGCGCCCTCACTCCAGCAGACCGCTACAGTACGAAGATGGCGTCGGAGGGAGCCAGCGGAGAGCAGCCTCCTCCGGTACAAACACTGGCAACCGCCGTGCTGGGAAGTGTCGACACGGTAAGACATGAGGGTTTAAGAGAACACCAAAGTTATACGGGTGGTGGTGTTGTTTTTTTTTTTTTCATCGGTGTGGCGTTAAAGTGGCTGCGGTGAAAAAGAGGGAGAAATGCAGTGCGCATCTACTTCGCACAGGCTCGTGAAGCAACAGCGGTGGCCAGCCGGGAGCCTTGCGACAATGTCTGGAGAAAAAAAACAAGGGGTTCGTGCTCGGTTTAGGGTAATACATGACTCAGACATGCTCAGCCATGGCTCCCGAACAAACAGAATAGGATGTTTTCTTACAACTGAACATGAAAGTGTATTCTTTTGTTCGCCTCTACCGGCTGCTTTCAACATTTATCCCGCCGTTGTAACGTTATCCTGCGTTTGGTCGAGGAGAAATCGTCGCTGGCTGCTCAGGTTGTTGCTCAAATATATCACGGTAAATACGCAGAGACTAAAAGCAAACAGTTTGGCTGGCTGCAGAGGAGTTAAATCTGAAAATAGAAGCTTTTTTTTTAATCGAGGTTGGTGGTTGATTTGCTCCCTGAAAACATTTTATTTCACCTTTTTCCATTTCTTGTAAATTATTTTCACCTGGCCTGCGGAGCTGATTGTGGCATGAATAAGGTTATTTACTGAAGTGGTCCTCCACCAATCAGTCCTACATGATTCCTCACAGGCTTCCATAGCTTGTAGCAGCTCACCTTACTAAAGCTTTGGGAGTCTTAACTCCTGCCACAGGTTCACACTGATTGTCAGACCAGATTGACTCAAGAAAAGTCAACCAAGACACAGTATTTCTTTAAAAAGTAGTCTTTTTGTTGAGCTTCACTTGTTTACACACACACACACACACACACACATAGTTGTGATTTCTCACACAGGTTGCAGCATATGTGCGAGGGCTACAGCTCACCATCCCTCTGTGCAAACTGATCAATCTGTTTCCCCGGCCAGCTGGAGGTCATGATGAAACCTTTTTTCCTTCACTCATCTGGCTCCATGATGCAACCTGTCAGACTGTTGTTATTGACCTGACAACTAATGCAACATGGGCAGCGATGCTTTTGCCACTTGAGTTTTTCTGTCCTTGTTCTGTTTTATTGACCTTTTGAGTACCACATCACAGTCAAATAACCTCCCCCAAAAAACACATCTTTGGATGTGAGATTGAAAAGGGTAGGCTGGTGGAAATGTGTGAAGTTGCTGGAATAGAAAGCAGCCATGGTCCCTGAGGTCTGTGGGTGGTAGTGTGGGTGTTGAAGTGGGGGTGGCTTTCAGCAGTGAGCTGAGGAGATTAGGGCTGCAACGATTATTTTCATTGTCGATTAGTCTGTCGATTTGTTTTCTCGATTTTTATCAATTAGTTGTTGGGCCTATAAAATGTCAGAAAATTGTGAAAAATGTCAATCGGTGTTTTCTAAAGCACAAGATGACATCCGCAAATGTCTTCACAACTCTAATATATTTAGTTTACTATCACAGAGGAGCGAAGAAACTACAAAATATTCACACTGAAGAAGCTGGAATCAGATAATTGTTTTTCATGAGAAATGACTCAAACCGATTAATCGATGAGCAAAATAGTTGGCGATTAATTTAATACTTGACAACTAATCGATTCATCTTTGCAGCTATAGAGGAGATGGTAGAGAATCAGGGTGGGAGAAGCGCTGCGGGGGTGGATGGAGGGCCGAGGCAGCATGTTGGAGGAGGGGGAGTGGAGGCCCTGTTCACCAGACACCTTTCTAAATTGGTCTTAATTTCAGTGACTCAGCTGGAATAGCTGGGAGTACCGTGTCAGCCAGCCATCCTTTTCTGAGCGCTCTCAGAACGGCCTCGAGGCTACTTTACATTTAGCGTTGGAGGTGAACAGGTGCTCCAGAGACATGGGAGCCGGGCAGCCTCCTCAGCTCGCCCGTTGCTCTGCCAGCACACCCTTCCTTCTTCAGGCTCCAGCCAACGAAAGGAGGCTTCCGCCTCCGTGCCCTCCCACTCCCCACCACCTCCACCCATCATTCCTGCCTGCCGTGGTTAAATAAAGCACTTTGCTCTTTGCTCACCCCTGTCAGAGTCTCTGTTGTTGGCCCAAGGTGGGGGGAAGTTTCTCGTTTGTGAGGACTCTGAAGGACCGTCCCTCATGGTCTTGAGAAGGGGTCAGAGGTCAACTCTGCTGGTCACCCCCCACTCATTTACCATAATACATGTTAGTGTGGCACACAGCGCGTTTGCCAAGTGTTGAAGTTTAAGGAAAACTTATTTTGTGGATAATTAGTTGTGTAGGGCTGCAACTGATTATTTACATTGTCAATTAGTCTGTTGATTATTTTCTCGATTAATCGATTAGTTGTTTGGTCTATATAAATGTCAGAAAATGGTCAAAGATGACGCTCAGTGTTTCCCAAAGCCCAATATGATGTCCTCAAATGTCTTGTTTTATCCACAACTCAAAGATATTCAGTTTACTGTCACAGAGGAGTGAAGAAAGTAGAAAATATTCACATTTAAGAAGCTGGAAACAGAGAAATGTTGAACCGTTTTTATCGATTATCAAAATAGTTGGCGATTAACTTAATAGTTGACAAGTAATCAATTAATCTTTGCAGCTCTACAGTTGAGTTTTAAAAAAAGTTGATGACCTCTTTGGATGCGGCAACATCGTAAGTCCAAGAAACACGAGCAGTCAAATGATCAAGACATTTATTTGGTTTACCGTTCAGTGTTTGCAAATAACTAAAGGCTAAAATGGCTACCTGTAACTCAAAGCTGTCTAATCACCTGTTGTTGGCTGAGAAGGCCGAAACAGTTTAAGCCTAATCAAAGTTCACAACCTCTTCCTATAACCTGAAAACGAGATGAGCAGCAAAACGTACGAAATGTTAATACAATGTTTTTGACAGATTCAATCAACATTACTTCACAAGCTGCTTACTTCAAATACTGAAGGTCGCGATTCAGAACCATTCAAGCGATTTGCATATTGCAGATTTCAATCCAGCTCTGTTGCATCTTTGTGTGGGCGGTGTGTTTAGATGAACAGGGCTTTGCTTCCCTCTGTGGTGCCAGCTCGGAGCAGCCGAGGTCTGCCGAGATCCACCGGACGATGTGAGACGACGATCTCAGCGGACCTCTGTGGCGCGTTTTGCATTATCCGCCGGATCTCGGCAGACATCGGCTGCTCTGCTCAGCTGGACGCTCTGTGCGCTGCCACCATGGATGTATTGTAAGACCTGGATGCCATTGTGGAGTCCCGTTCATTCCTATGAGAGTTGCTCAGTGGCGCATCCGCCAAAAATCCCTCATTGTGAAGAAACTGTGTGCACACAACTGCAGTAAGCACAGTAGGTCAAAGTTGAAGCAGGAAGTCAATCTGCAAAATCAAAGTTTTTATAAAACTGCTGTGATTGCCTGACAGCTTGTGTTCCTTGTCCTCTCGCATGCAGAAATGAAGTTCATCAGTAAAACTTATCATAATAGATGGGAATGATGGCTAAGAAAAGCTATTTATTTTTCAAATGTCAGCAAGCTACCTAGTCCAGCCCCATCTTCAAACCTTGCTTGCTGGCAGGACTATTATGTAAGTGAAGCCTGAGAGTGGTTACCAGTGGTTATGTGGGACATGTTGCCATGTTGGAGGAGTGCCATTAACATAAGTGGCTGTAATGTCATCGCTTCTTCTCCCTGACAACAACATTTCTGTGCTCTGACGGAGGGGGGGGGGGGGGGGAGGGTTCAAATTACCCTGTAAACAAGTTGGAGAGGTCATCAGAGAAGATCATGTATTATCGTACAATTTAGTAAAGCCCCATTTCACTGAAATAACAAAAAAAATGTAACCATTTTCCCGGGTTTTGAGCTCTACAAGGGTGAATGGGTTTCTGTTTGTGGTGCTCCCTGCTGGAGTTGCACTGGTCCGATGGATTGGTATTTGTGCTGATACTAACCTGATTAAGTGGATCGGTTATCGGCCATGACGTGATCGATTTACGAGCTTTTACACTATCAGTTACATTCATTCAGTCACAGCCGGTTTCAGTTCTTAATGCCGCAGTAATCCCTGGTCTCATGTTATCTTACATACAAATAATTCTAATGACTTCCACTCAGTGAGTTATAAACATTTTGTAAGTGTGGCGTGTTACTCGGTATAATCCACAGTAGAGCTGAAGCGATTTGTCGATAGACAGAAATGAACCGGAAACTATTTTGATATTCAGTTGATTGTTTTAATCATTTTTGAAGCAGAAATGCCAAAAATTCCATCTTCTGGTTTCTCAGATGGATTTGCTGCCATTCTTTTGTTTTTTGAAATTTCAAAACCTGGACATAATAAATCAAAACTGTCCACATTGTTGGATACCACAAGAGGTAAATGTGAAAATATATTTCATGGGGATTTCATTTAACTGACCTTTTTAGAGTCAGTGTGATTCCGTTCAACTTCATGGCATTTATTCTTTCGCAGGCATCAGTAACCCCTCACAGGCATCTATTTGAAGGCTGTCATATCACACAATTTGGGCTCACGGTAACGGGACATAAGTCTGTGAGAAACCTAGAGACCTTAACAACCTTTAGCTCAACAGAACACGGTGGAGGAGGAACTTGCTCAGAGAGAGCAGTTTCCGTCCCTCGTGGCTCAGAGTGAAATGACACCGGCCTTATTAAGTCGACCGGGGCTAACGGCGATCCTCGCTGCTCGTGCCCTTGGCGCTGAGCACACGCCTCATGGAACAAATTAGTGTTCGCTTCCCTCACCTGCTCACTGTGCAGAAATGCCAGAGAGAAGCAGCCGTCCAACGGAGGCCCCGTGACAGGCCAGCGTGGCTCAGGGTTGCTGTCCATCAAGGCTCCCTGAGTCGTCTAATTCTCTGAGTGGTGAATGCTGCTGGGAGAAACGGGGGGGCTCTGGATCGATTGGAAGGCTCAATGAGAATGAATCAATCCCGTGGAATCTCTCCTGCTTTTTTTCCAGGCTTGCTGTGATGGCATCAGAAATAAAAACGTGGTTTGACTAATCTGAAACATGTGAATTGACGCAACACTTTCCAGCTCCCTGTTCTGAAAAGAAAGAGGTACTTAGTAGGGCGAGCAGACACAAAACTTCCTTTGTTAAAAAAACTGATTTCTTGATTAACCTGAGGGCTATTTCACAAAACCTAGATAGCGGATTAGGCCGGGATTTCCCAGTTATCCTGGCTCAAATTAGCCTTGACTCAGTTTCACAAAAGCAGAGGCAACTAAGTTACCATGGAGATTTATTCTGTGCAGCTAGCCTGGTCCTGACCAGGCAGTGCTTTTACCTTATTGTTATCAGCCTGCATTAAAATACAACAGGTGCATGTTGCTGTTCATTTAAGTACTGTTATTATTTAAAGTTGTGACCATTATTTTTTATAATTTATTCATGTGTATTCATCGTTACTGTTATATTGCTGTATGACAACTGCTGTTCACGTATTGTTAGTTTGATGAATATATTACGGCAGTTGTTGAGATAGAAAAGGCAAATGTGTTTTAAATGAAGTCTGTTACTAAGGGCAATACATGAAATGCTGTAGATGTGTTTCTATAGTGGACCAATGCACCTTAAATTATTTTAGTTGATTCATTTTTTTGTATTCTTTAACAATGAAGGAACATGTTTGTTCTGCTTCCATGTGCATTGTATTTGGCATTCTTGGCACACAATTTGTGTTGTCCAGTAAACTGGGACTATAACTGGGAGGATTTTCCAATTTTAAGAACATATCCTAATTTTACAATCCTCCCAAATTATAGACTTAGTTCACTGGACCAGTAACTCAAATATAGTGTTGTAAGCTAAAAATATACATGTACGAACTACTGGTCTTAACAGAAACCATTCAATGAGCCACTTGTCATTTGCAGAAACGAACAGTTGTAACTTTTCATTAAAAGCGAGCAGTGGAAGTTAATATGACTTAGGATATTTATATTTTAACGTTGTAGAAAATTGATCTCCTGGTAAATTTCCTGAGTAACATTATCTTCTGCTTACTTTTAAGGCAAAGAGTACAGCGGTTAATTTGTGCAAATGATTAGTAGCCTAATCCTTAAATGGCATTCAGTCGGTTTGCGATCGTCTGCCATGTTTTCTCTCGCGGTTTCATTACAGCCGCTGTTTTTTTGTTGTTTTTTGTTTTTACAAATAATGTGTTTCACGTTATCATACTTCCAGAAGAAGCTGCTACTCACTCTGTATAACGTATGTACAATGCGTATTCTCCATTTTAGCATCAATAAATCTGTGATCTTTTTGTGAATGTACCTGAGTCAAACTTTCGTTTAAAAGCATATTTAGGACGGAAGCGTCACTTTTAAGATTTACCGTATTCTCGTTTTTCGGTCAAATGGCCTTTTGAATGGGAGTGCTAGGGGCACATTTATGCTAGCTTCAAAATAGCTATTTTTAAAACACTTAAGAAGGCTCGACACAACATGAAACTTTGCTCAAAGTATGACCAGGGTCTCTACACATGAACTGGAGCATTGAGAACATTGTTTGTGTACCCAGTTTACTAAAAAAGGTTTTGAGCAACTCACGTTAGCAGTTGTTGTTTTACGCTATCCGCCATTTTCCCAGTCAAAAATAGGCGATCTTAGAATGCGAATCAATGGACTCCATAGGAGGATATATCATTCTTATATGAGGCTCCTTTTTCAACTACAAGGTCAATATTGTTTTTCACTAACGACAAAACAACAAATTATCCGTGCATTTATATGGAACTAAGCTTTAGGAGCTTTCCATCTTTACTCTCCTCCCTCGACTATTTCTGACTGACTCGATAGACGGCGACCAGAAGAACAACGGCTACAGTGAGTTGTTAAAACCTTTCTTTTTAGTAAACTCTGTGTACACAAACAATGCTGTCAATGCTTTCGTTAAGGTGTAGAGACCCTGGTCATACTTTGAGCAAAGTTTCATGTTGTATCGAGCCTTCTTAGTGTTTTAAAAATAGCTATTTTGAGGCTAGCATAAAAATGTCCCGTAGCACTCCCATTCAAAAGGTAATTTGACCAAAAAACGAGAATACGGCAAATCTGAAAAGTGGCAATTCCGTCCTAAATATGCTTTTAAACGAAAGTTTGACTCTGGTACATTCACAAAAAGACCCTAGGTTGCATTTTGTCGAGAGTTGCGCTTTAAGGAAAGCCGTTAACGCGCATCTATCCAAATTTCTTCAGCCTGGCTCGACCTAGTCGCTCCTCCTCAGCCTGGCTTGGCCTTCGTGAAACGCACCAAGCCAGGCTGCACAGATTAGACTAGGTCAAGCCTCGCTTTATCAGTTATCCTGGATTTATAAATTCTGCTTTTGTGAAACAGTCCCCTGAGCACCTGTCTTGAGAAGGGGTTTCTAGCTTTTAAAGGAGCGAGTGTTTATCCATATGGATTTATTACCTCTGTTCCCATTGTCTAAACATGAAGTTTCCCCTTTACGGTGAAATAAACAACCTCTCTCCGGAGCGCATAAGACACATAGAAGGCAGCAGCTTGTTGAAGTCTTACAATGGCCTGTTCGGCCTATGCGAGAGACCTCTGAAAATGTGTAGGTCTTCCTGATGAAACTGAATAATCACGGCCGAGGTTTTCGATGTAGGCTTATAAATCAGGCTTAAATGACCACCTGACAACTGAACGTCACAGGAATAAGCAGGTAGCAATCCTCCGTATGGGCATCAGAGCCCGAGGCGCTCATCGCTTCCTCCATTTCCCGCTCCAGTCTTTGGTTTTTTAGGGTTTTATTGAACAAATCCCAGATATTGAGAATGCAGCTGGATGTGGCTTTCTTAGCAGATGGTTGCAGTTGTCGCCATCACGGTATCTGGAAATTCTTCTGTCACTGGCCTCTCTATGTGAAGTTACATCATTTGTTTTGGACTCCAGCCAAGAATTTCACTTATTTTCCTCACTTAGATTTTGCTTAGAATGGGTACAATCCCTTTCAAGGTCCCTTAACTCAACAATTTGACGCTGTGCTCTCGAATGTTGACTAACCAGAGGCTGTTGGGAGAACACCGATTAAAAAGCTGTCTCACTTTGAGGAATGGGAGATAAGTAGGACTCGCTGTATTGTTACAAAAATCATGATGTCTTGAGAAAAATGGCCTCTTGGTTTGTTGTTGCATTTTACAGCTTAACTCAAGAAAGATCAAGCTTCTGTCACATTTCTGAGGTTTTGAGTTTCTACTCTTAAATGGCCCCCTGTGACTTTTTTTAGACCTAATTTTTGTACAAACCATTTTATTTTTTGCTCTTTTATTCCTTAAATTAACAACAAAACGCATACACAACAAACCAGTGATGGAAGCAGTGCTCAGATGCAGACTTGGGTAAAAGTAAAAATGCATTACAATATGACAAGTAACAAAAAGCATATCATCACTAAGAACTAAGAACTGACCATGTAGACTGGCCCCTTAAGAGTTTTACATTACTATATTGTACAATAGAGCTGCAACTAATAAGTATTTTTGTTATTTGATTAATCTACCGATTATTTTCCTGAATAATACTTGTTTGGCCTAAAAAATGTCAAACTGCTGAAAAAGAGTCCAAGGTGACATCTTTAAATGTTTTTTGTTTGTCCCACCGAGAGTCCAAAATCTTGAATTTATAAAGGTATAATTCAGAGAAAAGCAGCAAATCCTTACATTTCAGAAGCTGAAAACAGAGTTTGGTTTGTCTGGTTTTATAAGGAATAACTGCTGTATTTTCATAGCACAGACGATGTGATTCACAGTTGGAAGAAGTAAGAAAGTTGGAGATGAATTTGACTACACCAAAAACAAGTCGTTCCTTCATCCTATGAAAAGACTAGACAGAGGCAACACACACACACGTTGCTGTTTTGCTTTTTATAAGTAGACCGGAAAAAAGCTTTTAATTGAGATGAGGGGAAGCATGAAGTGTTTCTGGTCACTCCCAATTACAGTCATCTCCGTTAGCCCTGTGGTCGCTACTGACCAAATTAGGGCTTAATGACCTAGCTAAATGTAATTAGACCTTAACAGCTTCGAGGTAGGACGGGACATCATAGCCTAATTTGAGTGCTGTACTTAATGAGACCAGGTGGAAGCTGGGAGTGGCACATTTGTCATATAAGCAACTTTTTTTTTTCGCTACCGAAATCAGGTGCAATGTTGGACGAGATGTCAAATCTTTGGTTGTACAGATGTGCATAATACAGCAGTAGAATAATCAGTTCATCATGTACAGTGCATAAGGATTTTACGTGTGAAGGTAAAATATTTAAAATTGAGACTTGGCTGCGTAATGGCAAGTAACTAGCAGCAAGTATCTTCTAAATAGGTATTTTGTTAGCTAGTGTCATGGCTGTAGGGCTCCTGGTTGGTTAGTGGGTTAATAGTCGCTTTGCCAGGCCATCCACACGCTGCGGAGCGGAGGAGGGTCTGGCTACTCCATACAGCATTCTGGGAATGTGAGAAATGCGTGCTCTGGTTTATTGGCATTTCTTTTAACAATCGTCACGGGTGGCGCTAAGCGCTGGACGGAGCCACGGTGCCGCTGCAAAATAGCCTCGGGAAGGAACTTGTTTTGGTGGAACATGTTTACGTTCAAAGATTGTTTTAGTCCTGCAACAGAAAACTCAGATTGGACAGATAGTCTAGCTAGCTGTCTGGATTTATCCTGCAGAGATCTGAGGAGCAGTTAACCATAGTCCTCAGAAATCCACCAGAGTTTAAATGCCAACACAAAGAAAGGGGAAGGTGACGGACATCCGACCAAAAAGAGTGGCATCTGGTAGGGCTGGGCGATATGGAGAAAATCAAATATCACGATATTTTTGACCAAATACCTTAATATTGATACCGCAACGATATTGTAAGGTTGACTATTGGTGCTTTCACAAAATATTTAAACGATGAGATTTTTGATAAATAATCATCAATAATGTGGATATAATGACTAAGTGGGAAAAGGCAAACAATAGAACAGTTACAACAGTCTGGTGAGTTCAGAAAATGACATCACTTTACTGTAATGCAGCCTTTAAAACCAGGAGAAGACAACACTTAAGCCATATTACGATATTAAGATATCCAAAATCTAAGACGATATCTAGTCTCATATCACGATGTCGATATAATGTTGATATATTGCCCAGCTCGGGCAGCTAGGAGCACCATTTCTCACTCTTTTTATAAAAACAAAACAAAAAACTAATGTAGATTTGGGTCTTAAGCATTAGGGTCAGCCCTACACAACATAATGGTTTAACTAAAACAATATCTGGTCGAAGAGACATTTAAGAAACAGTTTTTTATACTCATTGTCATGAAATCATTGAGTATTTAAAAAGTATAAGGGTCCAATACCAAGCCCCAAATTTGAAAATGAAGTGTTGATTCGATTGTATGCTTCTGACATGGTTGTTTCTGACCTGTGTTGCAGAAATGTGAGTTCAACATGGATAACTTGAGCAAGCCGGAGCTGCTCACCCTGCTGAGTATCATGGAGGGAGAGCTGGAGGCCCGCGACCTGGTCATAGAGGCCCTGAGGGTGAGTCCAGACAACACACCAACACACTCCTGTACTCATTAGCTAAGCCTCTGCCATCTTAGCCATTGTCGGGTTGAATCGAACACACTCTGTTGGAGCAGACTGCCTTTGTGAGAGACTTGAGATGAGACGATAAGTTGTAATTGTGACCCAGAATTGAATTGGTATCACTCGGTTTAATAAGTGATGAATGGTCACGAATGCTGCTAAATGAATGCGGTATCACACAATCTGAGTCGGTGGCTTTTCCCCCAGTAATGTGCAGAACACTTGTGTGATCACGAGGAAAGACTATGCCCCACGGTTTCTTTCTGTGCTTTGTAATTACCCGCTGATAAGCAGTCTCTCTAATTGCGTTTGTTGAATGGGAGCCGGCTGAGCGACTGGTTAGCACTTCCTGCCAGAAAGTCCAGTGTGATCAAATCCTCGTGTCCACCCGGCACCACCTGCTTAACTATTAATATTAAACAGATGGTGGAAGTCACTGGTTCTGGTTCCTTTGTGATTATTGAAAAAAAACAATTAGCAAGTTGAAATGCAAGGAAAGTTCTCAGCATTGTCTCTCGTTAGCACTGCCAAACTATGTATTTTAAAGAATTTGTAGCAGCAAGTACCAGCTCCAGCACCTAGTTCACAAACAAGACAAGGACACATACGGTTTACTTGTTACCTTTAGGATTCATTTATTTCTCTATTTTTTAGGACAATCCTGATTTTTGTTTTTAAATGTTTTTAACATTTTGATCTGTCGCAGTGGGTTTGAAGAAGGTGATTTGCAGAACATTGTATGTCCTATACCAGACGGTACTCTAAATACTTGGAACTACAGCACACATTTCTGCACAATCGCGCAATCTTTCCAAAATACAATTAATTGATCTTTACAGAAACTAAGAGAAGCTAAAAGCAGGGAAACTTGGAAAGGACAGATATTGGCACTTGAACTTGTTTTTATACCCAAAGACAACATTCCTACTCTATGATTAGTTTATGTTGCACAAATACCCATAGGACACTAGATCATTATCCAATATCCTAATCAAATAACTTATTCCTTGACCTCCAAACCTAATAAACTTCTTTGGTAGGGACACAAATCAGTAATCTTCCAGCAAACTTATAAATCAGAAATTAAAGCAGATGTGGTGTCTCAAGAGCTTCCAGTAGTCATGCGTGTCAGATCAGTGTATGTGGCGTTGGAACCAAACTGTAGGAGCTGTACTGAAGCAGTTTACAGTCTGCAGGTGGATGACCTGCCATAATACTATAGCCTGCTCAGTGTGGTGTGTTCTGCACTTTATTTAAACAATATGAAATGAGACATACTGTAAGCTGCTGTTACAACTTTTCAAACCGTAAAGTCCTAAGATAAGTCTGAATGTTTACTGTCCTTGGTGATTGAAGTTATTGTAGTCTCGCTTTGCCAGACCATCCACACGCTGCGGAGCGGAGGAGGGTCTGGCTACTTCACACAGCATTCTGGGACAGGAGAAATACATGCTCTGGTTTATTGGCATTTCTTTAAACCAATCACAATCGTCATGCTAAGCTCTGCACGGAGCCGCTGTAAAATAGTCATGCGAGAGAAAACTTAGATTGGACAGACAGTCCAGCTAGCTAGAAATACATGCATCCAGCAGAATTTCCTGCGGCACCGGAGCAATCCCCGAAGTGGAACGTCAAGGATATAGACTAAAGTTATTGTGATGTATTTATATTGATTATACTGCCCACCTAAATAGCAGAGCAATGAAGGTTGGGACGTGTTTAAAATGGGCGACGTATTGATTTGCAGGACACTGAACACTGATCACTGAACACTGATGCTGCACAGATGACTTTGTGGCGTCCCGGAGAACCCGTCTCACCTTCGATTTGGAGGTTATTTACGAACAAACGCTTGCATGTCCCTCTCGCTCTCTCTGTAGCTCTCTATTTAGGTCAGAATTGGCGCCTAAGTTTATCCACGCTCTACTTTAAGCCCTTCCGTGCAGGCATTTTTAATAAGCTGTTAATGTGCAACTCCTTCACAGTGCTGGGACTCCAGGGAAGCAGAGAGATGTTCTTATCAAACGTTCAGTTTTAAGGTTTGCAGGTGATTATCCAAAACAAACATATCCTCGATGACCTTTTCGTTGCATAGCAGTTTTCTGTAGCTGTCCCTGTTGCTGTTATTTTGCTGTTGGCAAGCTGTTCCGCTTGCAGAAATGATGTTCAGTTTTTTATGATATTGAGCCTATTGTTTGGTTGTAAAGTCATCGACCTTGCTTGTATTGAACAGCACATAACGAGTCACTACCTCGCTCAACATCGAAGCATCTGCTTTAGTCAGTAATTTGAATCTTTATACTTCCCTTCAACTGTCTTATTCCTTTTTATCTGTCCTGCTTCGTCTATCATTTTTGCTGCCTCCCTTTTTTTAAATTTAGGACGGTCTGTTCCCCAATGTCACCTCATCTATGTCTCTTTGTGTTTCTGGTATTGGTTGCTTTTGTGTTCCACCCTCACCGCCACTTCACCCATGTTTTTGGCCGGCATTAAGAAGCCCCCCCATCTCCCCTGTGGATGCATATCCTATCCAGGTTTGAATGAAATAAGCCTCCCCTCTGCCGCCCTGACGGCTCTCGTAAAACACAATGAGCCTGTTTGTTGAGAGAGAGAGAGAGAGAGAGAGAGAGAGAGAGAGAGAGAGAGAGAGAGAGAAGTCCAGATCGTCGGTTTGAATCAGAGCGATGGAGATCGGGTGAGATGCATAAGGAGAGTGAGAAATAAAGCCCTGATATTGTCTTTGACAAAGCAGGACAGTGTGACAGAGAGGATTAAGCCAACTCCCACCATTCACTCGCTTTCCAGTTCTCTATCCAAATCCCCCCGAACAGCCAGAAGAAAAGCATCATCTGGCCACCAGCTGCAGGGCTATCGATATCCCAGCCCAATCAAAGTACACATCAAGCTAACCAGTGTTATTAGTCAGCATTTCCAAAGCACCTTGCAGTGGCACAGTTACACAGAGCTGCACAGGAAACTGGACCCTTCGTCCTGGCAGTTTTAGTGCGGCTCCTCTTATCTACATAACAAATACTACATACAACCCACTGTACCACTTTACTGCTCCCACACCAAAAGCTTGGACCGCGACTTCCACGGCTTGGCACGACTTCAACGATTGTTTGTGGCATTTGGGTATTATTAAGAGGCATTGGTGCCGCAGATTAATTAGCGTGTGGCTAAAGCTGGCTGAGCTGCTGTATCAGGTTTCATCCTGGAGAAAAAGAAAAGAGGCTGTTGGCAGATTAGCCAAACGGCCGCGATATCGCATGATTAGCGTGGCTGGTAGCTTACACAACTCGCCCATTCTTCTGCGTCAAGAGCTTTTCAGAGGGCATTTGGAGACTGCATCTTTACACAATCCTCAGAGTAGGAAGCAAACGGTTTTCTTTGTATTGACAAGTCACAGGTGTAAGGTGCATTTCCAAAGTGATAGGAGCTTTTTTCACTATTTTACAGACGGTAGTTTGTAGAGTAACGGCTGAGTAGCCAGAACCTAAACAAAGAAATAGTTTTACGAAAAGGGTGTTGATGTTGACAATGAAAGTAGAAAATATCAAGGTGATTAAAGCCCTTTTTAATGTCCTTGATATTTCAAAGACCCTCTGCCATTCCCACACTGACAAGAAGAAACTTGGCCACCAGTGACATGGAAGTAGTAGTATATGATAGGGCTGCACAATATATTATTTCTTTATCGTCATCGCAAGATCAACTGGCGCAATAAACACATCATGAAAGGCTGCGACACATTGTGAAAGACGCTCAGAGATTTATTTATTTTGTTAGTTGAAAGAGAATTGCACTTAAAATGTGACTGTCATTCTTTTTTTTAGTGCTGCCTTTTATTTTCAATTCAATGTTCAATTTGTTATAATATAAAAGAATGTTGGAAATGATTTCCTTTCATTTGTTTTAAATTCAAAAAGCTATTTTCCTCATATCGTGCAGCCCTAGTATATGAGTAGAAGAAGATGCAAATGCTTTGATCTCCGGTTTTCTCTCCTGAGAGACTTTTTTTTCATTAGCCGCTTATGTTTCAATTTCTTCACCAGTTTGTCCTTTACTTCCACTCTCAGCTTTGTCCTTGCTGGGCAGGTAGGTTAGTTGTCTGACCTGGCATGTTTAAAATGGGTTGAGAGCTTTGAGATTCAACCATATAGCCTGTGTGCAGAACCCCAAAAATAAGCTAAAAGATACTTAGAGCTGCATAGCGCTGCAGAGTTTGTTGTTAATTCCCATTGATTCAATGGGAATATAAAAAGATGGCGCTTAAAGGTGCACTAGGTAAGACTTATAAAACTAACTGTCTGTCATATTTGCTGAAACTGACCCTATGTTCCAGTAGAACTACATGAAGCAGGTCATTTAAAAAAAAAAAAGTGATTTGCAAAAATCCACAGCTCCCTGTTCAGATGCACCAATCAGGGCCAGGGGGGGTGTCTAACTGCGTGTCAATCACTGCTCATGCACATGTATTCATTCTCCCTTGTGGGGGGAGGGGCTTAGGAGACTGTTTTGGGCTTTAGCAGAAAAGGGGGGAGGGACTGAGAAGTTTAAATGTTCAAATGTTTTGGCTAAGTCCTGGATCTTCCCAATCCTATCTACGTCACCAGGTCAGTAGTTCTTTTTTTTTTTTTTTTTAAAGCGTACTAAAAGTCAAACGCACACTGTACTCTACGACATCCTGGACAGTTGGGACAGTTTGTCAGCCAGTTTAACTGTTGGGCAGTTTTGTTCTCTGAGCCTTGGGCTCAGTGGGAGAGAAGGATCGTACAGACGGAGATGTCCAGATTGGACGCTCTGTGCTTTTGTGAAAATAACTTGTTGTTATGATTTCACTGGCAAGGAGCGATCAGTAGAAGGCTGAAATGGTCACTATGATCCCAGACGGTGAAACTGTCTGTAGAGGAGTGTTACAGTGCATTCACATAAAGATACATTCCTCTCCATGAGCTTGATGCTTTGACATGAGCACAGCATTTTCATACACAGGGCAGTCGTCTTCTTACTTTGCCTATTTACTACTGTGCGATGAAGTAGTTAATTTCCCGAGTGATGTGTTTCCACGCAGAACACAACACATGCCCCGAGCCATCAGGCTTTCTCCAGCGTCATGTTATCTCCGACCATCTAGCTATTTCAGGCATGCCCTGTTGCTGGGCTTTTCCAACTCTCCCTCCTCCCCACACACACACACACACACACACACACACACACTCAGCAATGTCTGTCTTCTATATCTCTGTTCATCTCCTTTATGTTCCGGTAAATCTTGTTTATTCCTATCTATCTGGGCAGACAGTATGGCAGCTCATTACTTACCATTACTGTCTTTCTCACAGTCTCTCTCCTTCCACATAAATCTTTGAATTTCTGTCCTTCTCTTGCTGTACCCCTCTCTCTCTCTCTCTGGGGTTTGCACAGCTAATCCGAAATATATTAAGAAAATTGCAGTCGCGCTCCCGGAGCTACAAGATAGAAAAGGGATGCTTTCTTAAAGCTTCTCCCCAACAACTTCAATCGTGTTCTTAAAATTCTGTGACCCTACAAATCAAGAGAAATAATCTTTTCATTTTATTCGTACTAAACAAAATACTGAGCAGTATTATCACGATCCCCACCTGACCCATCTTTTTTGGAAGGTTTTGTAGATATTGAAAATGAAATTGGGATGAGAAAGCCCTTCAACCAAGAAAAGTCATTTCTTTCTGCTTGTACCCTGGCAGTGTGTGTTGGCATGATTGTCAGTCGAAACAACTGTAGCAAAGGCAGTTTGCCAAGCAAGTTTTGCATCTTTTACACAATTTGCAACAATTTTAGTTTGGAGACCTGACACAAAGAGCACATAGTTAGCAATATCTGTGATGTCTGATTATGCAAATGTAATGCAAAAGCAAGTTTTAAATTTAAATTCGGTTAGAGCATGAAAGACAGCCCTTTGTCTGTCTTTTTCCTCTCTCCTACACAATCCAAAACCAGATCTACACTTCTTGGGTTAACCCTCTCACCAGATGCATACACGCACCAATCAGCATCCCGCACTGATTGCTCGGCTGCTTAGCAACCAGACCCCCAACCCGGACCCTTCTTCACAAGCTCCCAGGCTCGTGTTTCACTGACATGACACTTAGGAATGAGGGTAAAAAGACTCAGTCGCCCCCCCCCGCCAATTTCAGGGAAAGTGGCACGACCTGTTTGGACATCTCCAGAGTGCCTGTTTCTTATGACAGTCTTTCTTCTTTTTTTTTTTGGTGAGGTGGTTTTTGAAGTGCTGTCAGTCACCGTGGGGGGGTGGACTGTCTCAGAGTTGAAAGAGCATGTCTGAGTGTTTGTGTGCATGTATAATGCATGAAGAACTGCAACTAAGGATTATTTTTCATATCGGTAAATCTGTCACTTATTCTCTGATAAATTGATAAATCGTTTAGTCTATAAATTGTCCGAAAATTATCTATTTTATTTATCTTTTTTAAGATTCTTTTTTTGGGCTTTTCCGCCTTTTAATTTGACAGGACAGCTAGGTGAGAAAGGGGAGAGAGGAGGAAGACATGCAGGAAATCCTCACAGGTTGGACTCGAACCCTGGACCTCTGTGTCGAGGCATCAACCTCTATTTAAATGTGCGCCTGCTCTACCCACTGAGCCTCTCAGACTCGCTGCCTCTTAAAATCAAATTTTCCATTCCTATTTGGATTTTCTTTGCTTGAGTAAGGTTTTTAAATGATTAATTAAATCAAAAATAGTTAATATATTTTTTGTTGGTTGTTGTTACAGCACCAAGGTCGCGTTCTGACATTTCACCTCCTCATTCATGCATTGTCTTCCAGCTAAAAAACAAACAAAGGTTTATCTGACAGTACATTTGAACCTGGATTATTGCATCGAAGGATACCAACATTATAGTCACGGTGATAGCTTAATAACACTGTGTCTGATAAGCCTTTAAGAGTAGGGCTGGGCGGCCAAAATCTTTTCTCCCGATATAGGTCATTTCATATCTCCATGACGATATATATCACGATATAGCATGTTTTCTGGCAATTCAGTTACATAGTCTGTATGAAATGACCACATGGTAAAGCCTATTTTTGTGAACTCCTGTGTAAATGAAATACTTGACAAATGAAAAGTACTGAGTATGTTCTCATTTTATTAAGAACGTTAAAATGTGCAAAATGAACATAACGTGCAAGGATCTGAACAAAGTGTCGTCCAAATGAACTAACTATTGCCGTAATGGCTGCTGGTTTTTGAACATCGAAATAGAAACGATACATACAATTGATATTCTTTCATTGTTTTGGCGATTATATGTTGTCATATCGCCCAGCCCTATTCAAGAGTCATGAATCTGTTACTCAAACTGCACTTCCAACGAATTTTATTGTCTCAACATGCTTCCAATAATGCAGCCTCTTGCATTGTTTTAACGTTGTTTTCGGTTTTCAGAGTGGCCAGTTAGTGTATGTTACAGAAAAGTCAAAAATCTGGTAGAAAAAGTACATGAAGAAGTCTTTATTCAGTCTAATGCCTCTGTATATCCAGCTTACACATGAACACATGTTCATGGACTACAACAAATATTATTTATAATTACAAAGATTAATTCTTAATTGCACCTTTTTATGGGGATGCATCATACTGCATGATATTGGATATGGCTCTTATGTTAATGTGCTCATTGTATTTATATTTTAATAACATTACGTATCGGATGTAATCCGTCTGTTTTATTAGACTGTGTGGTTGAAATTGGACGGCATTTCCAACCATTATGCCTGACTGATAAAGGCTTTTAAATAAGTCGCCCTTTCTCCTCGCTCTGTGTAACAGTGCCTGCAGAACATTTATTTTCTATGATTAATTTCATCTTAACAATTACCTTGAGGTTCTTTAAGACTTCTTCTAAGAGTTCTTTTTGTGCTTGTTGGACCACTAAATGTACGTATTTAAGCATTTTTCTGCCCAGTTTGTCTGTGTACTTGGATGTCCTGTTTTTTGTGTATTTGTGTCCGTACCATGTGCGTGTTCACCGTGTGTGTGTGTGTGTGTGTGTGTGTGTGTGTCTTGTGCATGCTAAAAATCTTCACTGTGAAACCAAGCGATTGGTGAAGTGCTCAGGAAGTAGGTCATAGCATCCATCCCTCTCACTCTTTCTCTCTTAATCCTCTCTCTCGCTTTCTCTCTGACTGTAACCCCCCCCCCTCCCCTTTATGTAGGCCTATATTTCACTCTTCAGTCTCCCATCTTTCTCCTCATTCTTTACATAATTATATAACACATGCCCTTCAGTGGAGGCTTTTATCTTAAGTGCCTCACAGTGCTGCGAGTGCAAACGTCTATAATATGGGTGGCCCCAGTGGGAATCGAACCCCCAACCCCGGCAGTAATCTGCCTGTTTCCCCATACAGGAACTGTGGGATGTTCTTGTGATGTCGGAAACCTGACAGTATGTTCTTTGCGTTTCTGGGTAGGGATGGGCATTCGATTACATTTTCTTAGTCGATCGTCGGGAGAATTAACGATCGACTATCGATTAATCATTCATATTTTTATATTAAAATTAATGATTTATAAATTAAAAATTCAATGAAAATACAAAAATACAGCGTGTTTTTCCTCGATGAGATCTTAATTACAAGAAGAACAAAAACTTGAGAGAGAGAGCTCTCTGAAGCAGCGGAACCTGCTGCTGCGAGCCGGCGTTCTTAAACAGAGACCCTCGTTTGTTCCAAAATAATACATAAAAAGAATCATGTTAAATAATAACTTAACCGAAAACATAATACTTAGATCTGACAGGTTTTGTCAAAATGTAACTCAAGACTATCCAAGGCACAGACAAAGCCTAATAAAAAAATAACCAGAAATAACTCACATACAACTTCTGCACCAGTCTACTGGTTTTTGTTGAGAAAATAAGCATCATTTGAGTCGTGGCCGTGTTGTACTTATACACGGCGTCGCAGTGTTTGCAGTGAACTAAGTCGTTTTTTAAAATCAAAATGGTCCCACGCCACACTTCGCTGTGGCCCCTTCATGATTACTTTTGAAATCAAAACAGAAACTCGCAGGTAACTGAGTAGCCTGTGACGCCCCCGGGTGGTAAAATGTTTAATTGCTGCCACACAGTGAAATTCATTTCATTGCTTCAAGACTCACGCTACACAACGCAACCGGCATTAGTTTAATCGATAACAAATTAACGTGATCGACAAAATTCTTAATGGTCAATTATCGATCGTCGATTAATCATGCCCATCCCTATTTCTGGGTCAAAACTAAAATCATGGGTGGAATACAGTGTATTTCTGGCTGCACCCACAGCTGTTAGTTACAGTATTTACTGTATGTGGGAGGGAAGGAGGCAGTGATGTGATTTATCAACGTTAGGACTGAAATGGTTCATTTAGTTGATTATCAACTAATTTGTTCTTTTTTGCTTAAATGATTAATTGCTTAGTCTATTATAATCATAATATCAGAAAATATTGAAACATTTCTTTTTTTTATCCAAAGATATTCTAATTTATAAGGATATAAAACAGAGAAAAGCAGCTCTGTTTTTTTGTTAATGTTTTTTTATTCTTTTATTTTATTGATGGGGATAACAGTGATGTCTCCTGGGATTCATTCAAAACTTCGATTTGTTTGAAAAAGTAATAAATTAAATATTTTTAGATTTGACTGGAAGAGACAATTATATTATTAATTGCAATTATTTCTGAGACAATTAATTGAATAGCAAAATTTAAAATTGTTCCAGCTCTAGTCAGGGCTCCTTTACGTGAAAAGGTTTGGTAACCACTGCTTTAAAGCTATAGTGCGTAGTTTCTGTCGCCCCCATGAGGAATTCTAAGTTATGACAACAACACTGTCGGCGCGTCCACATGACACAAGCCTTCCGTGACTGCGAGTAACCAACTCCGATACTCTAGCTATATAATTCAATGTGAGTACACAAATGTTGAAATGACATAAAATGCCCGTCCCTTGTAGCCGTGATAAATTAGCCTGAAGCTAATGCTTAGCTACCTGTTCAGGAGGAAATTAGCCAACTCTTTCAAATACATCTCCAATATTTACCCACGGTTTGCAACTTCACGCAACTGTTGTTTTTGCACAGTACCTTTTTGAAAAGATGTCTGGGATGTGTCTAGGGACACTAGTTGTTGCACTATGACCCTTCATTGCACTGTATTATGTTGTTCTGTGCTATATTGCACATGTTTTGTATGTCTTGTTATGACATTTTGATATTTTTCAAATATTTTAATAAAGAAGTTCATGTTTCTACATGGAATCTTTTTTTACCGTGGTATCGACATCGAGAATCGTGTTATTTTACTGGTATTGGCACCGACTACTGAATTTTTGGTATCGTGACACCCCAAGTTGCTAGTAGCCAAGGAGGACACGGAGGATTAAAAAAACATGATGGACTCTTCAGAAGAGGTCATTATCTTCACTTGAGTTTTTGCGCAGGAGTTCACCGGACCACACAATCCTCTGAACACAGCCATACTGAGAAATACAGAGAGAGTTGTGTGGAGCTGATAGTCTTGATTAGTTTTGTAACAACTGATTTGGCAACGGCTTGAGTGTAACGGACGTTCATTGATATCAAAAAGTTACTCACTAAAGCTTTAAGGTATTGATCGAAATAGCTCAGTAAATGCGACCTGTGATTGGCTCACTACCACAGTAGCTACAACCCATGCAGTCTGTGTTGTGGCGAAGTCGAGCGCGGTGTATTTGACGGGGTTGGCGGTTCAGCGTGCTGAGATGCCTCCATTCACAGGACGGGTATCGAATGAAGTACGTTTATAGGAAAAAAATGTATCAATTGAAGTACTCTATTGATATTGGTATCGCACTATTACTGGTACTGGTATTGTAATTTTTTAAATGTTACCCAGCCCAACTGGTTTTTAATATATTTAATAATCTAATTGTCGTATAATCAATATGTGTGTTTCTTTTTAGTCTGTCAGTCTTCTCCGCTCTTCTGTGTTCCTGCTTTAAACATTTCTTTTTTCTTTTATATACAAGTGTTTCATGAAGCAGTTCAGTCCAAAATCCCCACTGTTCCACTTTTCCTTCTTGGCATCTTTCACCCTCGGTTACTCTCTCGCTCGCTCTCTGGGTCTCTCGGTCTGTTGATTTGATGACATGGCTGCTGTTTGATGTGGGCTGAGAGTGTTACGAACACACACTCGCACACAACTTGGACTCAAACACACACTCCACGTGATAAGGAATGAAATGAGAGCCTGTGATACAAACACAGAAATAGTTCACTCTGCTTGTCTTACCTGATCCTGTATGAAGGAATTATTGGAGCAAAACCTCTGAGCACTTGCACAATAGAGTGTGTGTGTGTGTGTGTGTGTCATTTTTCGTTTGGTCTGTCAGGAGAAAAAAAGCAGCTCAGGTGGTAATTGTAACATACATAGAGTTCCAGTAGAAGATAGCCACATGATGAATGCAGATGTTGTAGGTTTTAATTAACTCGCTGATCTTTCCCACAATGTTGCAACATGCACTGCATTCTCATGAACGTGTTTGAATCATATCGTATGCAAACAACGTATGCACAACAATTTGTATACAATCCTACGAAATTAAAGCAAACTTCGGCTGGTCACGTGACGATGGTCTTTACAGTTAAATAAATAAATAAAACTGAGAAAAGGTGACTGAGAGCCGGGTACAGAGCACCGCGAGGCCCCCGGTGTTTAAGCGGCCATTGCATTTAAGTTTAGCCGACAAACGGTGACTGTCACGCGGCGACGACAGTTAGATTTAGACACCAAAACGGCTAGTTAAGATTAGAAAAGAGATTGTGGTTTGGGTTGGGAAACAAAGTTTTATGTTTTCTCCTTAACTTCTTCGGGACTCAAACTCCACTCCCCTGCTTGAAAGCCCTGCGTTTTGTGTTTTATGTGACGAAGTCATTTATCAAACCGAAAAGTCCAAAAACTGACTCGCTGCCGTTTCACAAATGTGGAAACCTTCTGATGATCTATTTGGGTTTTAGACAGTTGGTTAGACATAACATCACTGCAAACTAACTAGGTGAAGTGTCAAACAAAACTGGACATTATTATCTTTGAAAATGTAGACTTTATGGCTGAGCCATTGTATTGGATTGCATTAGATTTTGCAGGTGTACCTAATAAAGTGTATGTCCTCATATTGCTCGACCCCTGCAGATTCTATTTCAGTTAACTGGCATTTTGTTTAGCTACTGTACGTGCGTGATGTGTGCGTGTGTTTTTAATAGTGTGGGTGTTCAGCTGGAGCAGAATGAGAGCAGCAGCTGTGAGTGGCCGACTTCAGGTTACCAGAGAGGGCGAGACAAGAGAGGAGCACTAAAAATATGAGCGACCCTGTTTAATGTTTTTCATCTTTTCAGCACTTCGTTTATTTCTCTACATAAATAACAACATTTGTGGTTATGTGTTCGGCCTGTTCACCTGCTTTTTTCTCTCCTGCTGCTGCTGTAGCTGGAGGCAGCAGAGAGGAGCGTGGGAGTTTTCCAGCTGCAACAGGAGGACGAGAAGCTCAGGCAGAACACACCATTAAAATTTAACTGCTATTAGCTATTGTGGAAATGAGAAAAGAGGCATTCAATACATAATCACAAAACAAGAACACCCGCTATGACACCATGTTTGTAGCGGTGTCACTAGTGACACTGAGGGAGGGTTAATCAATGCACCTAAAATACCGTATGACTTTGTCTAGTTGAATGTTTGAACGATTTTTAAGCTATTCGACAGCTCAAAATCACATTTTCCTAATTGATGTATACATGAACACCTTTCCCAAACAAATTTAAAGGATTAATCCTAAACTATACTGAACATTTATGTTCTAATTATGTTATGAATAAAACAACTCTACCTCCTCAGCCACAGCCGACCCAATCATATATCAGTTATTGCTAATGTACAGTATCAGTGTCTTTGTTACAATTCTTTTAACAACTAAATATAAAGAATTCACACCAACATTTTTTGTTTATGATTACCATACACTAACAGTCAAAGGTTTGGGGTCACTATAGAAATTTCCATTCCACTCCATTATAGACAGAATACCAGCTGAGATCAGTTGCATTGTTTTTTTAACCAGGGCAGCAGTTTTCAGATGTGTTTACATAATTGCAAAAGGGTTCTCCAATGTTTTCTCAGTTAGCCTTTTAAAATGATATCAGATTAGTAAACAGAATGAGCCTTTGGAACACTGGATGAATGGCTGCTGATAATGGGTAATGTAGATATTGCATTAAAGATCAGCCACTTCTTTTTACAACAGGCGAGAACCCTTTTGGAATTATGTAAGCACATAATGTAATCTGAAAACTGCTGCCCTGGTTAAAAAAACAATGCAACTGATCTCAGCTGGTATTCTGTCTGGAATGGAGTGGAATGGAAATTTCTAAGTGACCCCAAACTTTTGACCGGTAGTGTATATTTGTAGATATGTTGTGTTTTTTTTTTTTTTTTAAATTAGATGTTTTTTTTTTAAACTCTGGCCTCAATCAATTCAATATTGGTGTAGATGTAATTACTATAGATGAAGGTTTTTTTTATTTAATTTTTTTGTTAGTTTTTTAATCTCCTTATGGCACAAAACAGGACGAGGAGGCCTTTCTACCAATGTAAAGTTTAGCTAATGAAGCCACACTTTTAGGAACAAAAAAATAATATGCTGTACAATATCGCTTCATGTTTATCCTTTTCAGTGACTGCAAATGAGGATGCCTCTTTTATGCTGGGACTCAGCAGGGTTTATGGGAAATTTAACATTGCCAACACTGGCAATACAGGGTCATTTATACCATGTCTTTCTGATTTAAAAAAGCTATTTCACAACCGTTAAAGCTGCTTTTTATGCCTCATTTTCGCAAACCTGGAATCTTAATCTTCACTCCACATTTCAGTCTTTTGTGCTCAGAAATGTTTATCTTTTAATGATTTAGTTTAATATGCTATTCCGAGAGTCTTAAACATAGACAGGAAAAGAGTCCTGTCGAAGGTAGACTTCAGGGGCTCTCAGCATGCAGCTGTTATCGAACAGGTTAATACGTTTAGGCTCATCCCTGCTGAAGTACCCTTGGCCAAAACGAACTGAACCACCCACCCACTCTCAGTGCAGTCTAACACCTCAGCTGAATGTATTGGATGTGTGTCACAGAAGGGGGTTTTGCCAAGAAGCAGATTTGTGTGTGTGTGTGTGTGTGTGTGTGTGTGTGTAAGGTGGCGACAGAAAGATGGCGACTGAGTCTTTAACATGTGTGAAATGATGGGAGGAGGTGTGTAAGAGGCTGTGAGTGGAAGAGACACTCTCATCTAAATGTCAAAGAACGGCTCTGAGTCATTACAAAATGGAGGCCAAGATGTCAATGGTGTGGGATTTTGGGCTGAAGCCGAGTGATCACAGGATGTTAGAAAGACGGCACCAATTAAGTTTTTTAGCCATGCTAACGGCATGACTGTGGGAATGTCTGTCTGTCGGTTGGTTGGTCGGTTGGTCGTCCACCTCTTTGGTTCAGACTAAAATTTCTCAGCAGCTATTTGATGGATTGTCATGACATTTTTGTACGGACATTAATGTTCCCCAGAGGATGAATCCTACTGACTTTGGTGATCCCCCTGACTTTTCCTGTAGCACCTTCATCAGGTGTAACTAGTTATTTGACTTGTCCAATACTTAAAATTATTGACACCAGTCTCAGCTCTGCTTTGTGTCTACTGTACTGCTAATTAGCAAATGTTAGCTTGGCAACCTGCTGCACTAAGACTGTGACATTGATAAGTATACCTTCTTGGCACGAAAACGGCTGCATCAACATCAGCATGTTTGCCTCGTCGCGTACAACCTCACAGAGCCGCCACACCGACTGCAGACTGTAAATCTTGTTGAACGACAAATGCAGATATTGAACAATCCTTCATATCTTTATAGTATTTGATCCAATGCCAACATTTGTTATAGCAACATCAAATGAACCAAATTTGGCATATTTGGCCCCAAATATGTAATCTCTTAAAATGCCAATATTTGTCATAGAGCCCCCCCCCAAATTTCTTATTGGTTAAAGCACATCCAAAATATATTTTTACAATCCCCAAATCTGGTATATCACCCCCAAAATGTATTTATGATGATGCCAAAATTGGTATGCAAAACAGGCGCAAATTCGCAATAGCTGCGACGACATATGACCGACAGAACGAGCTATAGAGCTGCTGGTCGCAGCTAAAAAAGATATTTCTTATAATTCCCATATTTGTCATATAGGGCCCCTAAAATGTGGTGTAGCTCCTTGGTTACAATCCATAGATTTCTTATAGCATCCCCCAAATCCCACCCACTAGCCTCCATTTGGTACATAGGGCCCAAAAATCCCACAGTCTGGTACACTGTATGCTGTTTATTTGGTCCACAAATACCAAATGAATAGAGCAAAGCGTGTAAGCTGATAGAAAACTGATTGTGTGAATTACTGAAACTGTGCAAATGGGGAATTGGGCACAGTTAAAGAAAGGATCCGCTTGTCAAAGGGAAACAAATAAATGTTGGAAGTTTATAGCATATTCACAGTTGTTTTTAAGCCTCAAATCGTGATGTTCCTGAGTGCTGGAGGTTTTAGTTGAGTCAGTGTGGGAATACGGGCCTCTACCTCCCTATTCCGTTTCAGCCATTAATCGATTACACCTCCCTCCAGCACGACTTACTCTCTCCCTATTGGCTTCACAGTAATGCATTGCAGCGAAAGCAATTAAATTTACAAGCATTCAGCAGCTACTACAGCGCTCCATCTGCGTTTTTATTTTTATTTTTTTGCTCTCATATTCGCCATTCCCTCTTCAAGGCAACGGCAGTAACAAACACCCTCCCCTCCGTCTCCACTTTAATGTTCTTCACGGTGTGATCTTCATGCTATTCTGTTCGGGGTGAAGCAGAATGCTCGGCCCTGGGAGGGGGGGCGGGGGGGCTGGACGTGGGGACGGATGTGGGCGAAGAAAGCACTGCCGAGGGGGTCGTGAGTTCTGCTTCAACACAGCTACTGCTTTGTCTAGGTCGTCGAGTTCCTGAGACACACTGGCTGCTCTGTTCTCGCCCTCGACAGTGATTTCTGGTCAGATCAGCAGAAAACAAGGTTTCTGTGTGGAAAAAAAATGGACTCTTACATGTTGGTTGCTTTTCATCCCGAGGCATTTTGTATCTGACAGTAGAGACGGGGGACATCGGGTCACACCTGTTGGACAATACAGACCAGGGTTTTTTATTTCTGAAGAGTACCCAGAACAAATTATATACATAAAAAAAGTGAATACATTAAGTGACTTTACTGTTCTGTAAGTACAGATGTTGTTGCCATGCCTAAGTGAGAATCAAACTCTTTTTGACTCTAATTTCTTTATCCGTTCATCTATACACATACACAGCCTTTATTCTTTAAAATGTTAATGAAGTAGAGATGACCATGGTGTGACGATTACTTTGGAAAAATCAAGTGGGCTTTGTATATACATGTACAGTACAGTAATGCTTTTCACGTGCTAGATAATCACAGATTTCCACATCTAAGAAATAGAATTAAAAGTTGCATACAAGAGGTAACCACAAAAAGAGGTGAGAGAAGTGCGGTTGCTGTCAATGTTAACTATGGATGCAACTAGTCCTTTTCATGCTGTTATTTTTTTCAGTCAATCTTTAAATGTCTTGTTTTGTCTGACCAACAGTCCAAACCTCAAAGATAATTCAGAAGAAGATATGAAACGGAGAAAAGCAGCAATGCCTCATTTAAAAAAAGCTTGAATCCGTGAATGTTGGACTTTTTGCCTGATACTTGACTTTAGAACGATGCATTAGTTTGGAAAAGTTGGCCATTTAGCGGCCATCTCTCCAAGTCTCGTGGCGTTACTACTCCACTGCTCGTTTGGCTATTACTGCAAAACCTCACCTCTGTGACTTGACGCAAGTCAATTTATACGGTAAGTCCGTTGGAATAGCAACGGTACACGTATATGTGAATGGTACCGTCTTTAATCTTTTTAATAAACTGTCTGTACACTTACAAAGTTCTCAATGCTTCGGTTTACATGTAAGGACCCTCGTTATGCTAACGTGGAAGTGTGGTGCTATTTTGAGCCTTGTTAGTGGTATAGAAATGGAGATTGCTTTTTACTTTTCCTCGTGCCCCGACGACTAGCTTTATAAGCTAATTGGCAGTTTGCACTAAAACTGGTCACATTCAAGTAGAATGAAAACATATCCCAGAGAACGGTCGACTCGGTACCCATGTGTTATTAACCCCTAAGTTCATTTTGCGCCGAATTTGTCCTTTAACAGTGCAGCTGTAAAGCAGGCTGGTCATCACACACAAGACAACTATATTAGGATAATAGGGAGGAAAGAGTACAAGCCCGTACAGAGCCTGTACGAGAGACTCACTCGCACAACAGAGCAAAAGTGCAATAAATCCACCAGCACTTTTTGCACCTTAATTATTACAGTCACTTTATAATATGTCGTATTGTCTGTACAGTCATATGTGTCCTTCCTTTATGTCCTATGATGCTTCCTTTAATCTTATGATCTCATGTTTATGTTTTAATGTTGATTTCATGTCGATTTTAGAATGTTTTTTTCTGTTACGTGTTTGTGTTGTGAAGCAACAGACTGTAGCACGATGCCCAAGACAAATTTCCCCTTGGGGACAATGAAGTGTATTCTATTCAATTCTATTCTATCCATTTTATTTCTACGACTCCACTCTTCTGTGCGTTGGTTCTCATCCTGGTGCAATTGAGGTGTGACTCTATAGTGTGTGCAGTATTCCATCCAGCTCATTTCACTAATTAGTTCGTCCTCCCTGGATGAAGACTTGCTAATCAGCGGAAGCAGCCACTGTGGTGGTTTGTTAGAGTAAAAACCTGCAGACTCCTGGGCCTTAATGGCAACAGGGGCAGACAATAACTGTTTTAGAGAGTGCCAGGTTAGAGGGCGTACCTGCCGCTTCGGCCCTGCCGGTGTGCTAGTGACCCTCTAGTTTCACACCAGAGCCAGCTCTCGCCTCGCCAACCGGCTGCGTGGCAGGACGGTACCGTGCCAAAGCTGGTTTGGACGCTCGGGTCCTGGCAGAAGAGTGAGAGAACCCCAGCCTGCAGAAATGATGATTCTAATGCACCATTATGGGCTTCTGCCCATAAACCCTTTTGGTTTAAACTGGAAAATGAAACTCATTATATCCTGTCAGATTCAAACAATTTGATCCCGAAATGAGATAAACACTAGCAGAAAAATCTATAAATATACTTTAAGATACTCGTTGGAAGGAAAAAGGGCAGAAAGTGCAAATTATGGGTTTCTGTTAAGAATCCGAAGTCACCTCAGGAGCTTTTTGTTTACATTTTTGGGGACAAAATTGTCTGTTTTGATAATTCTGTTGGAATTAAAGCCGTCATTTTGAATGGAGTAGTTGGCATCAGTAGTATACAGGAGATGACTATGAAAATATCCTGTATATCACTGGGAATTGGAGAAGTTAAAGCACCAAATAAGCGCTGAAATGATAAATACCGTTTTCATCTCAATATCTGCTTTTTGCAGATATTGAATATCTTTGGATTTCTAAAAATAATTTTTTGGGGGCTTTTTTCCTTTTTATTTCAGAGTGACAGTGGGTAGACAGGAAAGGTGGGAGAGAGATGGGGGATGACACGCAGCAAAGGGCCGCAGGTCGGATTAGAATCCGGGCCGCTGCAAAGGCCTCAGCCTACATGGAGCGCACGCTCTTACTGGGTGAGCTAGAGGTCGCCCCGAATATCTTTGGATTTTTACTGTTAAATAAATAAAAGTTTACTGACGTCACTTTTGGCTCTGGGGGATTTTTAAATGGCATTTCTCACAGTTTTTTTGACATCCTGAAGACTAATCGCCTAATTGAAAACAATCGACAGATCAATCGATGAGGAAAGTAAACCTTTCTTCCAGCCAACTACCCTTTATAATAATGCCCATTCAAAGCAATTCCAATATCAAACACAAACCCAGATTTAATAAAATTGTTTTCCAAGTTTGTTTTCCATGAAGCTGAATACTGGAGAAGACATTAAAAACAGTTTATGGTCAAAGCCAACGCCTTTTACTGCTCCGTTTACACCACAAGCCTTCATCGTCGGGGTTGGTTTTATTCTGCCCTTCCCAGGCTGTTTTAATTCAGCTCTGTGAGATGTTGTTTTTAACGGTGCCAGGAGGCACCGCGTCATTACAGCGTGGTCTCTTTATGGGAAGCCCTGGAATGTACATTAGAGGTTTTTTAGGAAGGGAGGAGGCATTAGAAAGGGTTTGGGGGGTGTTTGGAGCTTAGGTTTGGCTGATGCTGAGTCACCAGGGGTTGTCTTCTGTCTGTGTATTTCAATATTTCTATCTTTCTGAGGACCAATTTTGGGCTTAACCTGCAGTGTGGAGACTTGTTTTGCAAAGTGATGCTTGTGTGAATATAGTAATTGAAGCATATGCTACTTAGGGTACACAGTTTTTTAAGATTATTTATTTGGGGCTTTTCCCTTTTATTGTATAGAGATAGTGGATAGACATGAAAGGGGGTGAGAGACGGGGGATGACACGCAGCAAAAGGCAGCAGGTCAGATTTGAACCCGTGCTGCTGCAGGACTCAGCCAACATGGGGCGAACGCTCTTACTGGGTGAGCTAGAGGTCGCTCCTACACAGGTCTTTTGTGTTGTGTTTGTAGGATTAAATAATTACTGTGATGTCATAACTAAATATTTTGTGTGTGTAACCTTTTTTATTTACTTTAGTTTGGTGTGACTGGGATGTTATACGACCGTACAGGTACTGTTTACGTGCCTGCGCGAACCGAGCTGCAACGTAACCTAATGGGGGCAATTGTGTACCCTCTATTTTTGTCCACTAAAAATGATTGTTCTTGCTGACAGGCTCAGATTGTTATTAAAGGTGTCTGACAACATTATCAATCTCACGAGGTGATGTTTTGTCCAAAGACAGCGGTGTGTAGAGTGGAACGCGAGTTGTGAAAAAGGCGTTTTCGGGAGTCTGTTGTTTCAGAGTAGGCTACAGAAATGAGAGGCTCCTGTTACCTAAAAGATTGGCAGTGCCATGGCTCAATATTGAAATGATTTTGACTGTATGGATGAGGTCATTATAGTTCCATGACCACCTGTATTGCCTGTCGGTGGCAAATACAGTCGCTTTTAGTGGACAAAAATCGAGGGTGCACAATTGCTCCATTAGGTTACATTGCAGCTTGGTTCGCGCCGGCCCGTCATTGCGTTCTCGCTCAATGCTAGAGCAGTTTCAAATATTTTAGGTCACATCAGTCTATTAGACACAAATGCATTGGGGAAATGGGGTCCAGGTTGAGAATTTATTTATTTTTACCTTTTTTGAGCTCTTAACCATGGATTTTGCCCGAGGTTTGAATCCCTGGCTCTGACACGAAACGGCCAGTTGTTGGGAAAGAAAACGAAACGTCTCGCACCATGCTGCTAACATTAGCTCGTCGGCTCCGAATAGGCAAGTGTCTGGAGATCTGTCCGGTGATGCGGACCAGGCTGATTGCCGTGCGAGTCAGTCCGAAATAATTCCTTTTTCAGGTTTAAATCCATACAGATTTCCCATTATATGGCTTTGGCATTAAATGTCATCCTATCTGCTATTAAAAAGTCTTAAATTTAACTCGGAGAATCCTGGGGGTACCCTGTCTACTGTGGTACTCATTAGTAGTAGCACTCATTCCCGTGTGTGTGTGTGTGTGTGTGTGTGTGTGAGACACTTTATGAGCTGCTGGAAAGGAAATTGTGACCTGACGAGCATGCGATGGTATGTAGATGCGATGGTGTAGTGTCTTTTTCATTATAGGGAAAGCAGACCATCTTGGTTGAGCATTAACCTTTTTCAGTGCCCACACTGATTAGTAGTTCAGGGATGGTCAACCACCAGTAGTTGCCACTTTAGTGAGCCTGCAGTCAGCTGTAGCACCATGTGGTTACTGACTGACGTCCATGTCTTCACTTAAGAGCCAATACACGCTTTACAGATTTACAAGAAAATGTGGGCTGACGTCTCCTGAACTCCTGCGAACGTGTTTATGTGTGTAATTTTAAAACGTGATGTTGCGTGAGTGCCCACACTTAATTTCTCTGAGTGGGCAAACGGTTAAGGAGACATTCAGTTTAAAGTGCTGTTGGGATTTCAGTCATTATTTTAGTCGCTGCTGTTTTTCTTTTCTCCTACTTATTGAGTACATTTAACAGGCAGTCTAATGATCCCTCTGTACGACTGATTTAATTTCTGAAGACCTAAAAAGCTGGAAACTTTCTCCCAGCCAATAATCTGAATTCCTTCCCTCCTTTTCCTTGCGAGTCACAGAAAAGCAGTGAAATGTCATAGGCTGGTAGAAGATCCTCCAAAATAGCTGCAAGGGAATGACCCAGACACCATTTCTTCTTTTGTCTTTCTCTTACTACAAAGTTTCTTGGTGAGCCTGAATCCTCCTCTTTTATTTTTACTCTGTTTTCTTCCACTCTCCCTCTTTTCCTAACAGTTACTTACTGCACTGTGTTGAGTAAGCTTTACGTTTTAGATCGCTGACAGCCATCGTGGGTTGAATAAATACCTACCTGTGTTTGTAGAAGCACAAAGAAAAGATCGGAAAAGAAATGCTCTCACTTGTCCTAGATTTTGAAGAATTTGCTAAAGAAATTCTTTTTAACAAGATTAGGTTCATGAGGTCCAGGATGGATTTGTATTTGCCCACTTCTGCAGAGGTTTATTATTAATTCAGGACATATTACATCCAATAATCAGTAAACAACATTAGGAATTAGTTTTGACTTAAATTTACATCAAAATGCTTTCTCAGTTTCCAGCTTCTGATATGTGAAGATTTGCACAATCTTGCCTGATGAAGGTCTAGTACAGTCTATTACACTGTCTATTATTACTTTAAAGTTACAGTGTGGGGGAGTTTGTATGCAGCTTTTGACATACTCATCCCCCTCCTGTGCCAGGCTTCTGTTATGTGAGGATTTGCCATTTTTCTTGTATTATGTCGAAGGAGTTTTGGATGGTTGTTTAGACAAAGAAAGAGATAAGAGACCTTTTTACTCAAGGAACTGCACTCATTTTTAAATGTTCTAATGGTTGGAGGGTGAAGGAAATTGGTTACTGGAGAATCGCCTCTCATTACATTATGGGTCGGAGAGAAACGTATTATCAATTACTCTATGTCTGGCACATATTGCAGAATTGACTTGACATCACATTACATTAAAGGAACACGCCGACTTATTGTGACTTTAGCTTATTTACCGTAACCCCCAGAGTTAGATAAGTCCATACATACCCTTCTCATCTCCGTGCGTGTTGTAACTCTGTCTGACGCCCCAAGCGCTAGCTAAGCCTAGCACAGATCCTGGAGGTAACGGTTCCAACTAGCCTACTGCTCTCAATAAGTGACAAAATAACGCCAACATTTTCCTATTTACATGTTGTGATTTGTATAGTCACAGGGTGTACAAATAACAAGGTCACATGAGACACAGCCGTCTTTTAACCGTATAGAAACTGGGAACTATATTCTCAGAAAGACGAAGTACTGCTACTTCTGCTACTTGGGCGGAGTGATTTGCTCGCAGCACCTGAAGCCCTGTGGTGAGGAGCAGAGAGTTCACCTGGAGTTCACTCAGAGTTGGAGTAATAGAGTCAACAATTACTAGATAGTAAAAGCATAGTGACCTTGTTATTTGTACACCCTGTAACTATACAAATCACAACATGTAAACAGGAACATGTTGGCGTTATTTTGTCACTTATTGGGAGCAGTAGGCTAGTTGGAACCGGTTACCTTGTAGAGTTGCAACATAAAGAGATGAGAAGGGTATGTATGGACTTATCTAACTCTGGGGGTTAGGGTGAATAAGCTAAAGTCCCAATAAGTCGGCGTGTTCCTTTAAGACACACTCGGTCCTCAGCGCTGTTCTGAACACACAGCAGTCTTTCCCAGGGTGACGAGTGACCAACAGCCACAACCAGAATGTTCTTTTAAAAAGAGTTTGGTTGTGGTTGTGGCACTTTGTCTCCCTTACCAGCCACTTTGGCAGGTAACCCATCATTCAGATGCCCTGGGTTTCCTTTTCCCCCTAAAAGTGTAATTTGTGGTAAAATAGTGAAACTTCAGCATTTTACTGGCTGCTGTGGACTTTTGATAATTTCATTTCCTGCCGTGTGTGTGTGTGTGTGTGTGTGTGTGGCGTTGCTGAGCTCTGTGATTTTAAACTGATGTGTGAAATCAGAGGAGCTGTTGGACACGAGCCCTTTGGCTTGTACCTGCACCTTTTTTCATCTCGCCTCTCTTGCCAAGCCGCTGGTAATACATTTAAGTTCAGTGTGCGAGTGTTTACATGTACTGAGGTCGAGCTTTCTTGAGATTTTTTTAAGATTTAAAACATGTTCTTAATTTTTTTTTTTTTATTTGCATGTTTCTGTGTCTCCATGCTAGCAGGGGTATTTCCAGTTTTCGTGTGTGTGCGCGTGCACTTGCGGGTTTTTTTTCCAGCACGGGTTTAAATCAGCCGGCTATAATGTGCTGACACACATTTAATCAGGAAAAAAAGATGTGCATGCACATGACTGCACCACAAACTCTGTAGCACGCACGCACACACACACACACACACACACACACACACACACACACACACACACACACACACACACACAGAGTAAGTAATAAACACACTTGCGGCCCTATCAGATGTTTGGGGGGGGCTTTTTGTGCCCTGTGCCCGCAGGGACTATGAGGTTTAATCAAGTAGCAGGCCTGTATTGGTTTACTGTGGCATTAAGGATAAAAATAGGCTGCAAGGAGCTGACTCTACCGGGCAGCACAGCCCCTCCACACAGCTGCAAGTCATGCTCTGTGTGTGTGTCTGTGTGTGCATTATCTAAAATGTATTGTTTGTGTGCTCGCTGTGAAAGCGTACGTTTTGTTTTGAAGTTTTATTTCCTGCATATGTTTTCGAAAACAAATTTGTGTGTTTATGTTGTAGTTGCGCCTTTATCCAATTACATTCATAATGAAGCTGTTTGAATGTTACTACTGTATTTTATTTACTGTCACTGTCGTCTTTAATTCTTTAATTAAAGTAAATCTGAGTTCATACCAATCTGCTCAATGCATCGGCATGAAAGGATTAGTTCACCTATTAGAGAAATACAGGTATTGCTTTTCTTTCTGACAGTGAGATGAGAAGATCAGTATCAATGTCTCTGTTAAGTACAGAGCTGTTGTCGGGTAATGTTTAGCATAGCATAAAGCCTGGAAGCAGTGGTAAACTGCTAGCCTTGCTCTTTAAATAACACATTGTATTATGTTGGACAGAGCCAGGCTACCTGTCCCCTTCTGTTTCCAGTCTTTGTGCTAAGCTAATAGCTAATAAGCTCCATACTTGAGGACACGGTTGGTATCATTTCAGAAAGACAGATCATAAGCATAATTCTATTAGATGTTGAACTGTTACTTTAAATGTCCTGGAAACATGGAAATCTCACGTTTTACAGTGTGGGACCTTTAAACATAACACTTTAGCTGAGTATCTAGTAATTAGTCTGTGTTTTTGCCAAAATATGACTTCACTTCAGGGTGGAAAAGCCTTTTAAACAGCATTCAAACAAGCATTTTTAAACGTATGTAAAATTACAAAAGTTACGGGAAAACGCATCAAAATAGATTCACAACAATATAGTGCACACTGAGACTTATGTACGGCTCCGTAGTGCGGCTGGACCACAGGTCGGTTGTTGGCGAAAAATATTCAATCTTTCCGACTCCAAACTCTGCCTCAAATAAACACGGTTTATAAAGTTGTGGGATCGCTACCTGTGAGAAATAGATGAGGGATGGGATTACTTTTGGCCACTAAAGTTTCCTCTTCAATCTCTGTTATTTCGTCTTCTCCCTGATCAACCCTCATTTTCTTACTTCTGTGTTTTCTTTTGCTCCACTCACTCCCTTCGCTCTCTCTTTAGGTCCTTTGTTTTCTTTCGCTTCTCTGATTCATTCCATTTGCATTTCCGTCTGTCTATTTCTTCACTTACACTGTCACTCTATCGAAATACGCACACACGTCACGTGGTACGCTCCATAGGGTTTGTCATGTAGTGGACCCGTGCGCTGACGTGCACTAACATGTGCAAGTGGCACGGTAGCTGGCCAATGAAACATGATCATTACAGCGTTGCATTCAAGCGGGCTCTAAATCAAACACAACTAAGCCACACAGCCAACGGACGGGACGCAGCGCTCCAAAATAAACGGAATATTGCATACTTATCGCGACACTTTCGATATACTATTGCGCAACGTGATATCGCGATAACGTTATCGAGTCGCTATATCGTGCACCCCTAATCCAGCGTCTCATAGAATTGATTGTGGCTGTTATATATTGTGTGTTTCATTGTTGTGTAAGAGAGAGATTTAGAATCGGAGGGTTAGGAAGTCCTGGTAATCGTGATTTTTCATCGGTTACTGTGTGTAGAGAGCGAGAGAGACTTCACATGACCATAGAGAGACTCTCTGTGCTGGTTCACATGAGGATTATTTATCATTACATCTAAAGCTACTCTTTCACACAGCAGATAACTCAGCCGCAAGCTGTGAGGATATGGGTTTATAATGTGTGTGTATTTTCTGTCCCCTGTGCAATGTTGTTGTGTTTTCCTGTGCGTGTGTGCGCCGGCGGGCGGGCATGGGGGCTTACAGTATCCGGGGCTTCATCAAACTTTCATTGAGTTTATCAGCTGATCGCATTATACATGAGTGAAGACAGCTGTCACCGCGTGGGATTCTGGGTAACAATATCACCACTTTAGGCTTTCCCTCAGCCTCTAAGTCTGCATAGTAACACATCAGTGTATGAGTGTGTGTTTGCACTTCTGTCTTTGGCAAATGTTCGCACAAAAGGAAAACACAGCAAGTCGAGGCGATGAGGCGGCATCTCCATTTATTTCACATATTCCAAATGACCCCATTATTGATTAAAGCCCTTAAACCTCACAGACCGACACTTTGCAGCCAAACATAGTTCAGACCCACAGAAGATATTACATTCTAGTGGAGATCCCAACGTTTCCAAGGATGCCAGACATGCCGGGCTGAACTTGGGGGGGGGGGGGAATTAGTCTAAAAGAAGAAAAATAAATCGATAACAATATCCCATCGCATATCGGAGAACCCGACACGTAACGGTCATTTGGTTGCTCATTGATAGTCAAATCTGTCAGCACTAAAAAACAAACACTTTCTTTCTGATGCTGCCATCTTCTCAGTCTGTCTCTGTTTTTCCAATTACTGTACATGCATGTGCTGCCCGTTGTGGTTGCGTTTCCTTTCCTGCGCAGCTCTCATCTGTGTAATTTATTTGCCGTTTTAATCTGCTGTATTTATGTTCTGCCTGCATGTTTCTATTATCTGCTTAATATTCTGTTCCTTGCTTCATGTATTTTATGCGTTTTTAACGTCATTATTTGTCTAATGTAACATGTCAATTTTAGAAGTGGTTTACCTCGAGTTGCTGCTTACTTCCCATTTCAGTATTTGTCTTTTATCTTTACCTTTCCTTTTGTTTTGTTCTTTTACTTTTAGGGAGTCTATTGTAGCATCTGGCTATGGACTACAGATGAAAACTAGCTTTTTGGCTAATTCTGGCATATTTTTATTGTGATGTTTATTAATATGCACTGTCCCTGTCAAATAAATATTTGTATTTTATGGAATGGTGTAGGAATAAAAAAGATGGAGCCTTGAGTTTAAATATTTCACTCAGCGTAAACTTCTTAAAGTTCCGAAAACGGTCTGGAACAAGTTGATGAGAGCGGCAACTAATGATCACGCTCATTATCCGTTATTATGATTCGCGCGATTGATGAAGTGGTCGTGGATTTGTCTGTAAAATGACAGAACATTATGAAAACTTATTTGGTTTGCAATGATAGAAAACGGAGAAAAGCAGCAAATCCTCACATCTGACCAGCTAAAACCAAAACATGTTTAGCATTTTTGCGTGAGAAATGGCTTATTTGATACATTTTCTGCTAATTATTTAATGGATTAATCGACTCATTTCAGCTTTATCTTCCACGTTGAGGAGAAGAGGCAGCTTCTCACTTTGAAAAGGAAACCATTTTAAAGGTCCTTTTGAAGTGACCCACTTTTCAACAAAATTAAGGGCATTGAAATGAATCATTGCATCGATGCGATGCGGACCTGGCCGATTCTGCATCGATGCAGTGACCGACTAGGGTTGGGTACCAAAACCCGGTTCCACTACGCAACCGGTAGGAATCGGACCGGATTAGAACGCAAATTTCGGTTCCTCATTTCGGTTCCACTTTGTCGCTCCGAAACGGACGTAAAAATATCTCACACTTTCTCTGTAGTCTACCGTTAGCTAGCTACCGTAAATGTAGGCTACTTTTAAAATGCCATATTTTACCTCTGGGCTCACCAAAACGGACGTAAAAGCATATTAACCGTCACACTTTTTCAGTTTTTCAAGAATCGGTTTAGGAATCGGAATCGTTTTAAAAGTACCGATTTGGAATCGTAAAAATCCAAACGATACCCAACCCTATGACAGACCATAATCGATTATTGCCTACTGATGCTACTTGTTGATTTTCCGGTCACTGCTTTTTCAGTTTTTGCCTTTTGTCTGCTGTGTTCAGACTCCGCTACATTCAGCAAGTGTCTTTTTTTTTTTTTTTAAAAAAAGCAGATGCAATAAAAAGGGGAGTTCCTTCCTATATATCTGACGGCTTGAATTTGTTGATGAAAACCATGTGTAGAAATATATAATATTTAGGAGGTGACGCATCTTGATGCATCGTGATATCGATTTGAATCATTGACCGGATGATCGTAATCTAATTGAACCATGAGACCGGTGAAGATTCACAGCTCTAAACACAATCACATGTTCTCTTAACCGTTAAACAGGACAAATGAAGCAAAAGAGCAGCGACCGTCTAATAAAACGATTCTCTGTGAAATGATCAGTGATGGCCATCTTTATTCTGCTTCTCATAACTGCCTCTCATTAAAGTGTCAAAGTCACAGTTCTGTCCTTGCTCTTTGTTGGCTTCTAAAGAAATACAGCTGCAGACACCAGGAGCTAACCATTGCTGTCCTGTTGGTTATATAAGAATGGCCTGGTTCCTTCCTGATGTCACACTGATGTAAGCCCTGTGCTTCTGTGCTGACAGCATCGACGCCCCGGGGGCAAAACAGTCAACAACCCCCACCATTTCACTCAACCAACTGCAGAGACAGAGGGAGATAAATGAGTGATGGGTTTTGGAATCATTCCACAAGTCGGGCCGATGAAGTTGAATAGTTTGCAGACATGATGCCACAAGCATCCACTGAGGTTTTAGCTTGTACAGTATGACCAGCAGATAATAATTTATACTTTATTAATTTTATACTTTTATACATTTTTTACTTTACCTCTCCAGCTACCAGTCCACCACCATACTCTGGTCCGTATGGGGACTTGAACCTGCAACCCTCCGGTTCCCAACCCAACTTCCCACTGACTGAGCTACTGCCACCCCCACAATATACTGCTGGGTTTATTTTCAGGAAAAACAGTCCAACTTTTGGCTTCGCTTTTAGGATTTCTGTACCTAATCCAGCTAAATCTTTGTATCTGTGTCTTGAAACAAAATTTCTTAAGCTAGCAAGTTGTAGAACTGAGCGCTAAATCTTAGCACCTGAGCATCTGCTGTACACACATCCGTTTCCCAAAAGGTCACACCCTCATTTTCGGGGATCCATCAATACCACTTTTCCACTGCCATGAGAGCATGCTGTGTTTTGCCTGTCTGTCAATATGGCACATTGGTGTGATCCATCGCATTGATTACAGGGATAGTTTCCCATCGTATTTGATCTAAGGTCAGGATGAGTTTAGGGTTAGGTTTTTGACCATATAAGTCAGTTTGGGGAAATAGAGAAAAAGTGCGTAATGCATCGTAATAGAGTAGCAATGTTGTTTTTGCAGCGTTTGTATGATCTTAAACTCAAGAACGTAAAAGCCTTGAAGCAAAGAGATGATTATTCACTTGTATTGTGAAGCAACTGAACTCAACAGAACGGTGACCGGTGTCTTTGTTGCTGCTGTTTTTTTCAGCACATCGCTAAGACGGTAAGCAGCTCCAGGGTTTTAGTCTGATGCACACAGTAGAGCTGCAGGCACTGATTGTGGTTTTAGTGAACCTCAAACCTCTGTAATTGTTGTGCAACCGTACACACCTTCATTATGTTTGGGTGTTTTACTTGTCTTGTGTAGCTCTGAACTTTATTTATAGCAGACAAAAGAAGGCACTGTAATGAAAAGTCACTATTCTGATTCACAAGGGCAGAAATTACATATGGTGCACTGAGGATGAAGATAGACAGGCTGTATGTAGTATATGTAGTATATCCATGTTGTTTACACCTGGACCTGCCCAGTTCAACCTCAGTCTACTATTGGAGGAGAAACGCCTTGCTAAAGAGCATCTCAATGGTAGTAAATGTGGGAGTGGAGTAATGCTGAAACATTGAGTCTATTAAAGGTGCTCTAAGCGGTGTCACCTTTACTCACTATCACTATCCGCGAGCTGCCTGTCCCCTGAACACACTAAAAAAACGCGGTCTCTGTAGACAGCCCAGGATCCACAAACGGCAACAAAAACAAACTGCGCCGACCTGCACCACCAAACATAACAGTCTTCCAGGGTTAGTGCGCGGAAGGGAGGGGGAGGGGATGGGATGAGGAGGAGGAGGAGGGAGGGGCGAGCTAGCCTCCGTTTTGTTTGACAATACTTCGAACGTCAACAAGAAGTGACGTCACCCAACATCGCTTAGAGCACCTTTTTAAATGAAAAGTCATTTGATTTTTTTTCTCAATCACATGTTCTCTTAACCAATCAATTAATAAATTGGTTGTAAGAGTCATTTCTCAAGTCACACATTCCGTGGATACAGCTTTTTAAATATCTTTCGGTTTGTTTCTGACTCAAAGTGACTCAACCATTAATAATGAATCAGGAAAAAAAAATCAACACATGAATAAATATAAGGATAACTGTTAGTTGCAGCTTTCTAGTTGAGCTGAAGTAGTTGCACGCAATCTCCAGCCAGGAATTCCCGACTTTATCGTCTAGACTGCCGCCTCTCCCACAAGATGAAATGAAACACGATCTCTGCGTTGGACGAGTTTGGGGTGATAAAAAGATGATGGCGTTCAGGCTCAGTGACACCTTGAACCGTCAACACGTTGCATAACTGTGAGGGGGTCGTAGCTGAGTGTGAACGCAGCCTGCCAGAGGAGGCAGTAAATCGTCTGTTTTGCTCGTTCTCGCTCTTTCTCATCTTTCCCTTTCATTCTCTCACCCCCTCCGACTCTACACCAGGCATGTTTCTCCGGTTTCCCTTTAATTTTCTCTCTCTCTTCTTCCCTTTAATCACGCTCTTAATTTCTCCTGTTCCTCCTCCACCTCCCCCCCCGTTCATGCTGTGGCTCGGTTATCCGTTTCTCTTCGTCAAATCAAGTCCTTCTCATATATCTCATATTGATCCCTCCAGCAAAGTGAAATCCCACGTGATTGCAGGTCATTGAGTGTCAGATGCTCTCTCTCTGTCTCACTCACTGCTGGGATAGATATCTGACTCAGTGTTACAGTTGCCACCAATCATCACTCTGCATACTGATTAAGATTGATGTGCTGTGTGAGTCTAAATGTGAAGGGTGCCCCTCAAAGTGCTTTCCACATACGCTGTACCTACATTTGATCATAAATGACTGTTAAATAACACTTTCTACTAAAAAAGTAGTACTGTAAGAATATCTGTAAACAAATATCAAATCAGATAAGAATGGGGAATAACTCGATGTTATCATACTATAGTGACTTTTACGGTCTGTGGCATTGCATTGTGATGATAGATATATATGGCCATTTTAACCTGCTATTGGTTTCTGGGACAATAATGAGCTGCTGTGCCCCTTTTGACCCAGGAGCATATAGTAATGGTAGGCTGTTGCGGAGGTGTCTCAGCCTTGTTGCTCCTTCTGGGGCAGATGGTTTCAAACTGTAAGGAGGAAGAGACTTAGGTCAAAGATACTGTGTGGTGAGAGAAACGGGTGCATGGCAGTGTCCTGAAAACAACTACAACTTTAGTTATTGTAGTTTGGACCCCCCTAATTCGGCCCATTTACCAACATAGTCGGCCGTCTGAGCGACAGCTCAGGGACACAATTTAGGTCCTTGTCGCCCGGTTAGCACGATTCGCTTCACAATGTTGACACTTTCTCAGAGTAACTCTGTCAGATCTGAACACACACACAAGATGCCCATATGTTTAGATTCAGTGTGACTTACACTTCTTAATGATGCCATTATCTCTGAAGTCAATCACAATTTTACGTTCATAAATCGTAGGAAAAAAAAACAGATCCTTACAACTCAAGAACTTTCCTGAGAATTATCATATTTTCATAAGTTTCCTTCAGTATCAAAGTGTTTCAGCTGGAGAGATGCCAGTTATTGAAAATAATAACACTTTGTTTATATTTTTGAATGTGAATTTGTTAAGCACCATTCAATTAAAATGTGACTGAACTAAAATATGACTGAAATAATTTATTTATTCAGGTACGTGGATGTTTTGTTTGTGTTAAGTTCATTAAATGACTGGAAGCATTACTAAATGCATTTGAATATGATAAATATAAACTTTGATTACAGTATATATTTAGTTGTTTTTATTAATTTGGCAGCTGTTCTTGTCTAATTGAATGATAAGGGTTACAGAATCCTGTTGGTGGAAGTGCTCAGTCACAATCTGGCCCTCAGGTAGGGAGGATAACATTTTTGTGGCCCTCTTTATCACAAATGTTACCCATCCCTGTTGTAGCTGATGACCTTTAGCTTCAGTTTTCAGGTGGTCTCTGAGGTTTGTTTTATGTTCTAAATGTATTGGCTTTTAATGTCTGCAGCCACTTTAGAGCTCATTGGCTGATAATTTGGGAGAATGCGCGTTGAAGTGAAGATGGGTTAATTGGTGTGTGTGAATGACAGATGGGCCTCAGGATAGCTGCCATCATCCCCAGGGTCAGTGCATCCCGAAGGACTATCCACTCCACACACACACACACACACACACACACACACACACACACACTAAGTGAGTCCTCCAATGTTTTGGAGGCTTCCATATCTCCAGAGACCAGAAATGGATCCAAAAAGGTTGCACCCCCCTCCCACACACATTTTTAGCCAATCCTGGCTCCGAATTCGCTCCTCGATGCTGTTTGTCAGCTCGCCGCCGCTCTGACCTAGAAATCCAAATTAGGATTGGAGTCAACGAGGAGGCACCTCAGGAGTGGAACTTAAATCAGGTCGGTTCTCGTGCAGAGAAGCTGATAGAAAGGTTTATGTTGATGTTATTTCCCACATTTGTACTTTGAGATCTCTTGCGGTGCAATGGCACAGATTTGTGTTGGCGAGTATGTGAAAGAAGGCTCAACGCAACGTGGAAGTCTGTAAATTCAGTACAGAAATGAGGGTACACTGAATTTAATTCTATATGTTAGAGGCCGTTTTATGGTTCTGCGGAGGCTCCACGTAGAGCTTTCGCCGTAGCCTACGTAAGTGGCCTGGTGTGTGTGTGGAGTGTGTTAGAGCGAGGGATCAGTGAGAGAGTGACGGTGATTAGCTTCAGAGCGAGTAGTGACTCTAGAGTCATAGTGAGAGAAATAAAGTGTCTCCTCTGTGATTTCTGACCACGGTGGGAAATCTGGAGCAGGAAAAGTTAACCCTCTCCTTGATTCCATGTTGTTTATGGAGAAGGAGAACCAGGAAATGAGTCGGGGGGGAATGCAACGCTACCAAGCCACGCCGAGCGACGTGCGTCGCTGCGACGTGTAGTTGCGTATTTTTCGTGCAAAAGACACAACTCCAGATATGATAGTAATATGTAATAATACATACCCAACGCAGAAAGATCACCACAGTTTTCTTAAGGTGTAGTATTCAAAAATATCAAAAATTCAAGAATTGTGTTTTTTGATGCACCCAATTGTACACTGTAGTCATAGTAACTAAATCAAAGAGTGTCACCAAGCCATGTTAAAATGAAAGGAAAAGAACGCCAAGTGAAAATCTCTCATGAAGGAAATGGCACAGAACAAACTGAATAATAGCACTGTTCAAATGTCAATTGTCCCTGAGCGCCGCTGTCACACACCACGTCAGTCACAACACATGTCAGAAAGGGACACACGTGAGAGCTGCTCCAACTTGAAGGTGGAGGTTGCACTGAACAGGATACAGTTGACAACCACGCTCCACGCTGACCCAACCCTGTGGGACTGAAACGAGAGCCCGCTGAGGGGAAGGTCGATATATTGATATATGGCGTTACCGGCAGTACAGCGACTGACAGGAAGTGTTGATTAAAAGCCCGGCGGCAGGAAAACCGGCACCACTTATGACTATTTGGACGATAAAACACTTAAGCTTTAGTAGCTGTGACTGTGCTCCCAAAGGCTCTTTGTTTATTCTATACATTTCCATCATATTCAGGGAAGATGCTCTCTGCGTGATTGCACACAGAATGTTTAGTGTGAAAAGACATTTACAGGTTGAACAAAATTCAAACGGGTTCAAAATGTATGTTCTCAAATGTATTAAAATGTTTCCAGTACAGTTGCTAGAGAACAACTTTCTCCACAATCTCTCCGCAATTAAATTATCTTTTAGTTGTTGTTGTTGTTGCTTTTACGTGAAACGGAAGAGTGCCGTCCAATATACAACCTTTTGTGCTTAAGACTTTCTGTCTCTTTTAATATTATCGCAATAGCACATGTTGGACTTGCATCCCAGCGTTATTACGTTAGTCAGCATCCAACTGACAGAAAAGGGTTTTCACTGGCATTTTCATAGAGGTTTTAATGTCTTTTAGGCAACCGTATTGACTTTTTTGCTATTGTTTTAAGGTTTAACTTAGGCTGTAACTACTTATAAATTGCATTATTATGAATCTCATCTAGTAACCAAAGTTAAATGTAGTCCAAAACCCAACAATATTTAATTCCCAAGGATATTAAATATAGATGAAACGGAAAATCTTCCAGTTTAAGAAACTGGAACCAGAAGGTTTTGTAGTATTTTTGCTTGAAAAATGATTTGAAACGATAAATCAACTATTAAAATTGCTGTTAACTTTCTGGTGATGTGCTATTCTTAAATCAATGAATCATTCCCGCACTAGTTTTAACATGATTTAAAACTTAAGTGTGCCTATTTTGAACCACTTAGATACTCAGTACTATAACATTATCTAGTTGCTGCTCTAGATATACCATGACCTGTAAGACATCCCTCATCCTACATCCACATCACCATTTGAATTCTTCTGTACATTTCCTATACTCCGCGTTAATGAATGCTGGGATGAACAAGTTGGCAGTGAGAAGCAGGGAGCTGATGAAGAGTGTCCGTTTGGAACGAGACACCTATTAGACTGAGTGCATGTCTTTATGCTTCCTGTGAGACATCGTCAGAGACGCTCTTAAATGCAACATTTTCTTTTTCTCATCTAATTTCTTAATTAGGTGTAGGGTCGGTGACTTGCTCCACAGCCCCTCGACAGGAGTGACAGACAGAGGAGAGTCTCTCTCATTCACTCTGCCTCTCCTGCGTTTTACTGTCCGACGTCTCCAGGTTGGTCGGTTGGTCGATGGGCTCTTGTCCAACCAAACTGTAATTGGTCGGACAATCACTGTTGTTACTACTTCTACTTAACCAAATGAATGCTGAATATTCTTCAGCTCTCTGCAAACAGAAAAAAAACTAAAGTGGAGCGCTCAGCCCAGAATACACGCTTCTCTTCACGCTGCTGGTGTTCGTAGCATCGCGTGAATATGCGGCGCTTCCATTGCAAAGCATGAAAAACGTATAGTGGATAGAATAAAAACCCTTTGATGGACACACAATGCTACCAGTTAGAGTGCACTCAGTGCTTGATTTAGTTAATATAGAGATAACGTGCAGATTTTTCCCCATAGACCAATCGATGGGTTGAAGAGTAGGTAGGCTTTTAGTCGACCAAGATTCTTTGGTTAAATACAGCCCTGGTCGTCTGATTCAAGGTTTTTCCCAAACACTTCCAGCTCTTTCTTTCTTAAACCTTCTGCTGCTGCACTCTGAACCGAGCAGCACCTCGAGCATTTGACACTCGAATGAAGCACCCTCAAGCACTTCCTGCTCTTGTGATCTAGCCTAATGTTTGCTTGTGTATTTCCCCCCCCCCCGACATGAACGGCTTCTCTGTTTGAACCGATGATTTCTAGTATCCGAGCTGGAGATTGGCAGACGGCCACTGACTGGTTATTCACACAGTCATGAATGGAGTTAAAATGAGACACTTGAATACATGCTGCTCTTTTCTCCACCATGTAAAGTTTGGAGGGCCCTCTGCTTCTTTCTGCTGAGGGCGTTTTTGTGCCCCAGTTCCTAGGCTTCGCTCTCTCTCTCTCTCTCTCTCTCTCTCTCTCTCTCTCTCTCTCTCTCTCTCTCTCTCTCTCTCTCTCTCTCTCTAACTCTCTAACTCTTTTCTATTTTGTTGCTCCTGTCCTTTCCTCGCAGCGTTTGTCATTTCCCCACCTCTCTCATCTGTCTTCTACTCTCCTCCAACTCCTCTTGCAGCGATCCATGTCTGATTCTCTGCTAAGACAACTCTCTCTTTCTGGCTGTGTTCCCTGAACCCTCTCACCCACTGAGTGCAGCATGCCTGTAAAGGTTGATGCTAATAATACTGAGGTCTCACTCAGAGCCCTCCATCACTGCTTCACTTGTAAATATTATAGTATTACTGTTACTCCTCTTGTAAATACATTACCCCCCCTCCAAATCAGTAGGTAAACATCTTATTTAAAACCTTATTAACTGTTCGCTGGACGTCTCAGTTTGCTACGGTTCCCTTTGTGAAACTGAAATGTAAACAGGTTGAGTTTAAATCTGACCTTATCTGGCTCTTTGCCTAACTGTGCCTTCAGAGAGATGTGCCAATGAAATGTATAGTATCGATGTGACGATCCAAAACAAATGTGAATGAATGTGATAAAATTGCTGCTTTTCTTGAGTGTCTACATCGGGGAAGAGGGCAGTAGCATATTCTCCCAGGATGGCGTGCGTCAACCCACATAAGAAATAATAATGGCAGATGTTTTGAAGCGTCACGGCACCATGTGTTTTTTTCAACCCTTTCTGACTCCCAACTTGTGTAAAAATAAAAATCCTATGCTTGGTCAGTGACCCTCGACGTCTGATTCCGAGGCACCCTTGTATGACAAGCATCGGGCTCTCAACTAACTCCAGTTTAAACCCATCCGCGTCGTATTAAACGCTTAAAGCAACTGGCGTAGTTTAAAGCGTGAGAAAGTTCATGTAGATGCAGACGGGTCAAACAAACCCAGGAGGCCGCTTTTCGTGTCCCGCGTGAAACCAAAAGTCAACGCATTTTAACTCAAACATGATCTTTTCCTTAACCTAACCACGTAAACCTATATTGGAAGGTCATCTTGAAAAGACACTGTATGCATGTAACAAGCGGAAATTGGTTCCTGTGAACACAGAGCTTTATTTTGAAGTCCATATCCATGGCGTTCCACTTCCGGGATTGCTCCGTTGCCGCCGAAAATTTCCTCAGATTTCACTCTTTTCGGCCAGCCTTTCCGTCTGGTGCTTAGTGCCGCCCATGACGATTCTGATTGGTTTAAAGAAATGCCAATAAACCAGAGCACGTTTTTCTCCCATCCTAGAATGCTGTGTGGACTAGCTAGGCCCTCTTCCGCAGCACTCTTCTCAACAGTTACACTTGCACACATTGATTGTTCATGTATTGTCCAAGTCTTGTTTGCACTGTCTATATTGTTGTTTTTCGTTGTCTGTATCTGGCTAGCCCATAATAATGTCCTGTACCTATGTAACTGTATTGTTGTTTTAGCTCTCCGTATCTGTCTAGTCCATGCAGATGTCGTGTACAAATGTTTCTGTCTTTATGTACTGTAAGTTGTTTTAATGTTTGTTTTTAAACTGAGTCAGGCCCGTTTATATTGTAACTTAATGTTACTTTTAACTTTCCTGTATAATAAATGAAAGAAAGAAAGAGACTATAGAGGAAGGTCTGGCAAAGCGAGACTATGCCGTCCCTGACACACCTTAAACTGAAGTTAGAGGGGAACCTAGAGCGTTACAGTTTGAGGCGTAGGGAACCTGACCAAGTGTTGGTATTTGATGAGTTGGGATTGAGAATGTGTTGTTTTACTTTCAAGGCTTTACTGCCCTGAAAGTGTTTAAATTCTGCCAATATTTTCCAGAGTTATGAAAACTTCTCCATGACAACTAAGCAAACTTGTCGAGGGGCAAACTTAATAGTTGGTATAATAAGTTTGTGTTTGATCCTACGCACGTCAATAAGACGTTCCAAAATGATTGCGACAAAAATAAGAAAATTAAGATACTGAATTATATGAAATGTTTTCTTTTGGAAGCTTCAGTCTAAAAAGAACATTGGTGTCTCTCTGCAGAAGCTGCACTGGTCAAACTCTCCTGTGTGCTGTAGCTTTCCTCTAATGACAACCAATGGATCTCTGGGATCAATCGAGCCTCAGGGGAGCTTAGTGTTCCACAGCTGATGAGATCTCAAAGGATTTGGCTCTAACCCGGACGCTGTAATGGATGACCCTGAGCCTCACAACCAGGAAATATTGACAAACCTTTTCATAGCTCCAAACTAGCCAAGCAGAATGAAGGGAAAGGTCTACTTGTGCAACAATAGTTTGTTTAGATGTCACTGGCAAAAGAGGTTAAGGTCTTTGCATTTCTTTTTTTTTTTTTTTTTTTTAAGATAATTTTTTTTGGGCAATTTAGGCCTTTATTTTGATAGGACAGCTTAGATATGAAAGTGAAGAGAGAGGGGGGAATGACATGCAGCAAAGGGCAGCAGGTCGGAATAGAACCTGCAGCCTCTGTGGCGAGGACTGAGCCTCTGTACATGGGGCTAATGCTCAACCAGGTGAGCTACCCAGGCGCCCCTAAACTAAGAACTTCTTTACAAAACGTAACAATTACATTTACATACCCATTTTACATCACTCATATTTTGAAATACTGAAGCAGAGTATTTCATTCAAAATTGCTCAAAAACTTGCTTATTTATGAGTTAAAAGGAAATGACCTTCCAGATGAGTTTAGTTGGCACGGTCAAACACTTAATTGATCATATTAACAAACAAAATCAAAAAGCAGGAGCGAACCAGGACGACGAGTTGTAGGATACGGCAGGATTTGAAATGTCTTTCACTTCTTTCTTCTCGATAAATACTCACCCAGGAATCAGGAATACACTTAAACAAATACAAAAACCTTCAATCTGATAAGTAGTGATGGTAATGTGAAAGCGAAGAGCCTGACTGAGAGCTGAAATGGTGTCTGGTTCTCTGTAAATATTTACAGGAAGATCCTGGGAGTCGAAGGCCAGTTTAAAAGGATGGCAGAGCATCGCTGGCAATTTATTTACTTGCCGAAGGATTCCCTTCAGATGGTGCATCGTTCACGGCTGCTGGGTATTTCAGCTGTATCTGTTCAGCTTAGAGCTCAGTAATTGGAAACTTTTTTGACAATTGATAAGTCATTTTCCCAACAGACAAACGTTATGGTTCCCCCTTCTTAATTGGGAGGATTTGCTGTTTTGTTTTTACGAAAAAGAACAAAGGAGACGACTGTATTAATCCTAAAAATAGAAATTCAATTAACACACACACACACACACACACACACACACACACACACACACACACACACAAAAAGGTCCGAAATACACACACTTGCACACAGGACCTATACACATGCATTACATGGAGAGATGTCAGAGCGATGGGGCTGCCCATGGACACGTGTCTGGTGCCTTGCTCAAGGGCACATTGGCAATCATTTTGGGGGTTTTGAACTGTTGATTGGACAAAAGTAAAGTGTAACGGACATTTTTCGCTGTGGTTCACATTTTATGGACCAAATTATTAGTTGATCCATCCAAAAATGTTAGTTGCGAGAGTTCTTGATGTTGACTGAGTGGTAAATGTTAGGCAACGGATTGCAGGTAACAAAAAGTGATTAATGGTTGACTGTGAGTGGAGTTACGGAGATGAGGCCGACGTAAACACACCGCAGAGAAACGTGTGTGTGTGTGTGTGTGTGTGTGTGTGTTAAAGCCATATACATTTCAGTTCTTTCCACACAATTTCTCTTTTCTTTTTTTCATGAACATCTTCTGAATGATTTTATATCTTTTTGTTTCTGTTACTCTCTCTTACACCCCCACCTTTCCTCTGTGTTTATATTGGCCTGCTCACAGTGTGCCATCAGCTTCGAGAGCTTCTTGGATTCACTATAAATCTTCTGTGTGTGTGTGTGTGTGTGTGTGTGTGTGTGTGTGTGAGAGAGAGAGAGAGAGAGAGACTCCAAACTCCATCTCCTTCTTTGGCCAAGCATCTCACAAACACCTTCCCATCATTGGTTCTCCTCTTTGTCCCTGCTGTCTGTTTCTTCAGTCTCTCACACTCTGGGCTCTTTGTCTTTTTCTCGCCTCCATGTTTCATTGAAATGTCCCTCGCGCCCAGTTATTATTATTATTATTATTTATTAAATTTTCCTCCCTTACTAACCTGCTGCTGCCAATAGGTATGAATCATGACTCTTTTAAATACAATCTTCTTCACTTGTGGAAGAGAAAGCTGCTCACGTGTTTGGCCTTCACAATTGACTTGACTGAAAGATTGTATAGAATTGAAAACCTGCAACTCTGATGGTTATTTATTTAGCCTACCTTTTTATAATAATCTCCATTTTTAATGGTTTGCACTTTGCTGATTTATTACTGTATATTTCCGTATCGCCCTCTAATACTCTAAATTCTGCATCTCTGTGTGAATTAGTTTCTGGATGTTTCAGTTATTCTCTCTCTCACCACGTCTTATGTTCAGAGGGTTTTGGTCTGTGTGCAGCTGCTGTTCTGCAGCCAAGTGCGTTTTGGTCGGGTATTATTTGACCGTTGGATTACTGCAAGTGGTCATTTGGTTGTGGTCAGAATGATTAAGAGCAGGTTTGACAAGGCTAATGTTACTGAACTGTACTCGGGGCCAACCGATGCCAGCAGCTTCTGCTTGGAGCAGCAGTTTGGATAACACTGGATTTTACAGTGACTTTATCCCATTTTACTAATCCACAGGAAGATGGAACCATCTCTAGAGTGGGAGTTTGGCAGAGAGCAAATATGTTATTGACAAACCAGGGTCCAAAATAAACTTTTTGGATTGCCTTCCAACAGCAGACCAAAATAGTTAACATATTTTAACATCTATCACCATAAACTTTTACCTGTACCAGCAACTAGAGAGTAGACATATAACCGTACTGCTGTAACTGTTTTATGTACTGCATGTAAATGTAAGCATTAGTGATTATACTGCATTTGTTGTAGTATGGACCCCAGAAAATGGTGGCCGTGGCTCAGGTGGGAGAGTGGTCGCCTACCAATCGGAAGGTTGGTGGTTCGATCCCTGGCCCTGCAGTCCTATGTCGAAGTGTTCTTGGGCAAGACACTGAACCCCGAGTTGCCCCCGATGCTGCGCCATCGGAGTGTAAATGTGTGTGAATGTTTATCTGAGGAGCAGGTGGCACCTTGTATGGCAGCCTCGGCCACAGTGTATGAATGTGTGTGAATGGTGCCTGGTGCCTGTACTTTGAGTAGTCGGTAAGACTAGAAAAGCGCTATATAAATACAGTCCATTTATATTTACAAAATGTAGTTGGTGCTGAAATAACAACCAAAGGGGATCTAAAAACAAATCCTACATCTGCCTATTTAAAGTGCAGTTTTGGGTACATAACACAATTCAGTTCAGGTTTATTGTCGCCATATTTGCAAACAATAAAACATACACTCATGCATCACTCCTTGTTTTGCATCCTGTTAAAAAGTTTAAAAGGTAAAAGAAGAGTAATATATAGAGTCAATAAATAAATAAAAGAAGATACTGCATATACAAACAGTAAACCTGGTACTAAACGATCCAGTGTTTTAAGGTTGAACTTGCTCATTCGATCCACACAGTGGATCTGTGTGGTCAGGTTTTTGTTAATTGTGTGTGTCGCCACATGGGAATGATGTAAACGTTCACCCAAGTGTCAGCATCCAGTCATTTGAGGAACAGGAGGAAATGTTTGCACGAGTAATGATGCCGCTGCTGTGTGTGCAGCCAGTTGATATCGCAGCCACTTCGCTCCCTGTTTGATACGGAGCACTTATCCCAAAAATCATGTGCACGAGAATGTTAGTGTTTATACATATCATTTCTACCACAAAAGATTCTGTGCAGATTGGTCTGAATTTTTTGGGGGCTTTTCCGCCTTTAATTGGACAGGACAGCTAGGTGAGGAAGGGGGGAGAGAGGGGGAAGACATGGAGGAAATCGTCACAGCTGATGCTGCTTGGACTACCAGTAAAAGAGTAGTAGCACCATTATATTATTAGATTATAACTATGAATGAATGAACGTGGTTGCTAGTGCTGGGCAATCTATCAATATTATATCTAACAGGTCGGATTCGAAACCTGGACCTCTGCGTCGAGGCATAAACCTCTCAGTATATGTGCGCCTGCTCTACCCACTGAACCAACCCGGCCACGAGTTTGGTCTGAAATTTGAGGAGCACGAAGCTCATTGTCAAATGATGAGTTTGCTTTTGCGGTTTTCTTTGTTTTCATTTTTGTTGTTGTTGCCGTAACCATTATGCAGCAGCGTTCATGTGCTGTTTGCAAAGCTCGCCATCTTGGGCTTCCGATTCATCTGCTGAACATCATCACTCTGTTTACGTTCTCCTGGATGTCAAAGCTAGAAGATGAATGATAAACATTAGAGGCTGCAGCTGTGCAGCTGAAGAATTTCTCAGCCATGGTGGCAGTTTGCAGTCAGTCGTGGCTCATCTAGTTAAATTATCCACCAAAGGCCATTTGTTGTAACGTTTGGCAGGTCCTCATGTGAGGCCAAGTATGAAAACGATTATACCTGGTCTGGTTGCGATACCCATTTTCCTGTGATCTAACCACGGGCCTCCTGCTCTCACCTCTGACCGGCTCAGAGGACTCCATCTCCATCTGTCGGTGTAACCTGAGAGCAGCCGGGTCTGCTGCAGTGCTGAGTGTTGCTGGAGTCAGGCAGGCGGGCTCACAGCGGTCAGGGGCAAGTGGTGGTGGTGGCGGGGGAGTTCAGGGTCCACAGCACGGCCTGATAGACCAGACTTCCTCCTAAACCACAGGGGAGGGAGGGGAGGGCTGGGGAGGAGGGCGAGGCAGGGGCTGGGTGCTGATGCTGCTTGGACTTCCAGTAAAAGAGTAGTAGCACCATTAAAGCCATATTATAACTATGAATGAATGAATGAATGAATGAACGTGGTTGCTAGTGCTGGGCAGTCTATCAATATTATATCTAACGGAAAATCCGACTTGATATCGTCTTAGATTTTAGATATCATCGTAATATGGCTTAAGTGTTGTCTTTTCCTGGTTTTAAAGGCTGCATTAGAGTAAAATGACACAGGGCCATATTTTAACGATCTAAGCGCATGGCGTGAAGCACCTGGCGCAGGCAATTAGGGCATGTCCAAATCCACTTTTGCTAGTTTAATGGTGGAAAAAAGGGTCCGTGCGCCGGGCGCATGGTTCAAAAGGGTTGTACTTAGTGTTTTCATTAATTCATAGGTGTGTTTTGGGTGCAACATGCAATAAACCAATCAGAGGTCATCTCCCGTTCCCTTTAAAAGCCAGGTACGTTTGTACCTTGGCGCATTGCTATTATGATAGAGGATTTGCACCGTAATATTTTTATTTGTAATCTTCTGCATGTTTGTGTGCTGCTGCACTTCCGTGTGTGTGTGTGTGTGTGTAACAAGCATAGTGTGCGCGCGCTGTGCATAAGCCTAGGAGCATTTTACTAATGCGCTGTTAAAATAACAATGAAATGCTGCGCTATTGACTTTAGACCAGGTTCTTGTTGTTTGGCACGACCACTTCCCGCTGCCTCAAGATAGCAATACGCCAAGAATGCACCTGAACACACCTCCCTGTAAGACCAGCACGCCCATGGGCGCAAAGATAGGCGCAGGTGCATTTGCTATTTTTGCTTTTAAACGACGTGGGCGCTGGACGGTCTTAAAATAGCAAAGACACTTGTGTCGGGCTTTGCGCCGGGTGCTACAATCTTCTGAACTTACCAGACTGTTATTATTTGCCTTTACCCACTTGGCCACATATATTATATCCACATATCTATATCCACATTATTGGTGATTATTTTTCTAATTGTAAAGATATTTTGTTAAAGCACCAATAGTCAACCCTACAATATCGTTGGAATATCGACATCGAGGTACTTGGTCAAGTATTCCGTGGTATCTGAGTTTCTCCTTCTCGCCTAGCCCTAGACTGGTTGCTCTCGGTATCTGTTGTCGGATGTCAGCGGACGCACTTGCTACAGCAATGCATGAGCCTTTTTACAGCTTGATAAAGTGCAGAAACTGAAATGTATTTTGACAAGAAAATGTTGTTGGTCTCTCACATATTTGTATGTAGAAGTATACCTTGGGGTCTAGTTCAGTAGTTCCCGACATGTATGGCTCATTAAAGCTATAGTGTGCCACTATTTTATATCAATGAACGTCCGTTGCATTCAAGCCGTTGCCAAATGAGTTGATACAAAGCTAATTAAGACTATCAGCTCCATAAAACTCTCTCTCTATTTCTCAGTATGGCTATGTTTACAAAATGGTGTCGTCCGGCGACATTCGCGGGAAGGAGTGATGCGTTTTATGTCACCGCTGAGAATGGACAACAGCAGTGTTCAGCTTTGGAGACGAAGAGGATTACGAAAGTTACAAGAGAATTACCTCTTCTGAAGAGTCTGTGCTTTTTTTTTAAATCCTCCGTGTCCTTGTTTTGATGGTTAAACGCTACTAGCAACTGCGTGAAGGGTGGGGGGTGGTGCCCGATCACCGAAGGCTTGCGTCACGATGAAGCGCCGACAGTGTTGTCATTACTTAGAATTCCTCATGGGGGAGACTATGCAGTATAGCTTTAAAGGCCCTGAAATCACGTTCTTACTATGAGCGATGGCGTCCTACATTTACATACATCCCTGTCGAGGTTAAATATTTTTGGTTCTTTTAACATTAATATTTTTTATAAGTAATACTCCATGATGTTTTCCCCCCTGTGATTTTAACTTTTTATTTTTAACGTAATAGTCGTGAATATTTAAATGCTGAAAGCTAGTTTTGAGGGACTTTAAAATGCAGCAGTGTCTCCTTGTCACTCCTCATCACAGCTTGTGTGACTTAATTGGTTGGGAGCAGTTCAGCTAAAGAGATTTTTTTCCTTTGATTGGTCGTCCATTTGAGAAACCTTTTCACAAGAATCAAAGCAATAATTGGAGATTATTATTGGAGAGTGGAAAGTTTTCTTTTTAAAAATCAGCTTTCACATTGCTTATTTAGTACTGGTTGTTCATGCAAGACTACTGTATATTGCAGTATATCACTCAGAAACCTGCACTGGGATAAGTGATGGAACATGTTTTGAAACACAGTGCTTTTGACAAATAATTGATCCTGCTTAAAGTGCTCATATTATGCTTTTTTGGCATTTTCCCTTTCCTTTATTGTGTTATATATCTTTTTTGTGCACGTTATAGGTTTACAAAGTGAAAACGCCTTAAGTCCACCCCAAAGGGACTTACCATCTCCTACAGAAAACACTGTTCACAAACTGCTCCAAACAGCTCTATTGTAGTCCAGCCTTTACTTCAGAGACAAACGTGGTCACTTTGTAACACGTTATAATGCTCGCCTAGTTGCTAGCATGGCACGACCTCCTACTCTGCTTCTGACTGGCTAGTAGTCCTTACCTAGGTACTGTCAGGGCACGCCCTCATACTCTGCTTCTGACTGGCTAGTAGTCCTTACCTAGCTAAGCGCATGTGCGACTCCCAACAAAGATGGAACAGAAGTGAGATGTCTCACTCTGTAGCTAAAACAGAGAGCTCAACACACAGGGTGAAAAGAGGAGCTGAATGAATTCTGAACCTGAAAATGAGCATAATATGAGCACTTTAAATGATGTGTGTAAAACCTGCAACATTCCAGTTGCATTTTAACATTCATGATCCAAATGGGGTCAAATAGTTTTGATCCACATATTGAACAAGGTAAATAATGTTTGTTTTTTTCTCCTCCTCCTCTCTTGTCTCCAGGCTCAGAGAAAGGAGGTGTTTCTTCAAGAGCGATACGGTCACTACAGCCTGACCGACCCCTTCCTGGCACTTCAGAGGGACTTTGAGCGCGGGGTCCCCGGAGGAGACAAGGAGCGGCGGCCCCTGGGCTCTAGCCCCATCTCCATCCTGGAGGCTGTCATGGCCCGCTGCAGGAAGATGCAGGAGCGCATGTCAGCCCAGCTGGTCGCCGCCGAGAGCCGCCAGAAGAGGGTAAGACTACCGAGAGGAAGGAGGGGAGGAGGAGGGTTTCTATAAGTGCATTTTGTTTGAGTTTGGAACGAAAGACTAAATAACCAACTAAGTAATCATTAGCCTTGTGATCAGCGCTGTGCTTGTCACATCAAAAAGCTGTTATTAGCTTTAATACAGGTTCAGACCCGAGCACACATTACAATCGAACCAAAAATAAATACGATTCTTCCCCTGTGGACCATGAATGTTTATACCAGTTTTAATGGGATTCAACAACAACAATTCGACAATTGTATGCAATATTTTTCTCTCTATTAGACCAACAGATGAACCAACATCACCATCTTTAGTGCCATGCAGCTTCAGTACAATCCCATTCTCCAAAGTGCCTCCTTTGTGACCCTGTGTTTAAAGAAGTTGAGTTTAATTGCTGTGAGTCAGATTGAATGAAGGCAAATGTTTAGATCAGCAATATGTGGATCAGAGATTTGTTCTGTTCAACCACAGATTGTGTTTATTTACGCACGACTCAAATCTCTGTGGCTGAAATTCTCCAGAGGAAGAAAATCATATGCTTGTCTGTGTGCATTAAGGTTTTTGGTGTATATTTGAATTCGAAGGATTGGAACGTGTGTGTGTGTGTGTGTGAGTGACTATATTTGTGGGGTCCCAAAAACCCGGAGTCCAGTATACTTGTGGGGTCCCGACAGCTTTGTGGGGCCAAAATTCTGGACCCCACAAGTTTAAAGGGCTGTTTGAGGGTTAAGACTTGGTTGTAGGATTAGGGATAGAATTAGGTTAGGGTTAGGGTGAGGCATTTAGTTGTGATGGTTAGGGTAAGGGGCTAGGGAATGCATTATGTCAATTGCGTGGCCCTGAAAAACTGGGCAGCCAGAATCTCTCTCTCTCTCTCTCTCTCTCTCTCTCTCTCTCTCTGGATGTGTGAAAGTGTTTGGATGTTATGCTGGCAGAATGAATGTGGGTGAGTAATAAAGAAAATACTGTATGAATATGTGTGTCCTGTCCCTGAACTTTGTAATAATAACAGAGATGATGATGTAGTTTAAATGGAACATTTAAACACACACACACACACACACACACACACACACACACACACACACACACACAAAGACGAGGTATGGAAGAAGAAGTGAGTGGAAGGAAGGGAGAGGTAGGAAGTGGTATGTTTTGACAGGAAAGCTGGTTAAATAGATTTTGGTCCTGTGGTTTAGGGTGTAAAATAACTTCAGTGAGTTTTGGCCTGATTGTGATCACCTATCACACGACTTTGACTTTTAACTTTCGCTGTTTTTGTTGCCGTAGTTTGGACGTTTATCCGTATGTAAGAGGTTTGCTTAAGTAAAATGTAGTCTAAAGTTAAGAGAAGTTTCCTGGAATACTTGGATAAGGAAGAAGGATCAAATAATAAGTAAACAACCCCAAAAGACCAATCCTCCAACACCCACTTTTAACTTTAGTGCTACGGACACATTTCAGTCGAAGCAGTTATCGGAGGAATGTTGCAGTTTGGACCGTGTTAAGGTGTTTAAATCACAATGATCTGACAGACACTACAGTACATTTTTGGATATGGAAAGATCTTAACTGCTACACTGGCACGGCAGTTATATCTTGATGAAGCTTGGCTGATGGATGAGGATGAGGTACATCTCAGGAATATTTGCATCAGTCCGAGGTTTCACTTGATATGTTTCTGTGAGCGATGGAAGCAAGTTTAGTTTCAAACACAGACACAGTTCAAATTACTTCACATTAAGGGAAAGAAATGCATCACAGTGACATTTAAAAACATAGCAGTACATTGCCTTTGTACCGACTGACATATACCCAAGCCATGGGATCTGATTTAACCCCGTCCACCAACTGTCATAGATTGATTATAATTCACACTATAACGGTGACACAATAGGAACATCTCTTCTTCTCTTTTTGATCGCCAAACAAAAACGAGTAATCACAGAGAGAGAGAGAGAGTTGGATGTGTCAGAAAGTTAAAATTTCTGTTACTTCACCAGGTCTGTGAAAGCTGTGTTTTGAAAAGCTTCATTTCCTTCTGTCCAGTGTTTTCTGATTTGGAAAGAATCTACAGTACATAGTGGCATTCTGGGGCGTTGCAAAAAAGAATGTATTGTGGATTGAAGGCAAACAAAACAGAGAGGAAAAAGGATAATTGAGTTTTACCTGCATCAGTGTGGACATAGCCTGGGTCCTGGGATGATGGGAAACCTGACTCAGATGTAAGTTGTCAAGTTGGAAACTTTCCATGAGAAATGGCAGGAAATAAAGGGAATAAAATGGAATAATTTGCTCAGGCAGTATTAACCATGTCATATACAGATAGAGTAAAAAAGAAAGTGTTTCTATCAAGAGCAGACATAATTCTAAACCCTTCTAATAAGAATTTAAAAAAAAACAGTTTTGGTAAGTTCTCATTTAACAATATATTGAACGACCGTTGAACAACAAACCTAATACCCAATGACCCCCTCCAAAATAAAAGAAATCATTTTCCTCTTAGACCTCTATCTCCATTTTCTCTTCATGAACTTCCTCCATGTCCGATGTGCATTTCCCTCCAAATAAGTTCACTATTTAAAAGTACAATTTTTGTTTTGTTTTTTTTCCTTCAAAATTCCTGAGCTTCACTTCCCTTAGAAGACTTCCAGGACATTTACAGACCCTTTGCAACATTCTTTTAACCAAAATGTGCCTTAAGACCTGCTATTGCTTTTTATGTGCATTCCCCCCCAAATAAATTCACCAATAAAAAGGTATCATTTTTATATTGTGAACATATTCCTGAGTTTAACTTTCTTTGGAAAATGTCCTTTGCAACCCCATTCAGGGCTACCTTCACAGATGTTTTTGGTTAAATGTTTTAGTTCCACTCATTCTCTATAATCACTGTCCACACCGATCAGAAACATAGCGATGCAAGATGACACTGAACTTGAGAGGTTTGAAAATCTAGATGTGTAAAAGGAGGGAACCACAAAACAACGGTTCACCCTCTTTAGCACAGAATGACTCACCACGTCACCACTGATTGCACAGCTGTAGCTAACTTCAACAACAGGGTAGGAACCTTGCAGGCAGCCATAAATGGTTTTGTTGATGATGAAACAACAACACTGCTTAACCCTCCTGTTGTCCTTGGGTCAAATCTGACCCATTTTCAAAAAGTTTCTATATCAGAAAGGTGGATTTCTTTCAACCACATTTTAAAACAAAATCACGTGGATGGTTCCATACAATGCTCTTCATAAGTTAAATAAATGATCAGTTCACTACTTTCATTGAATTTGGGTGTTTTATTCAAATGTATAGCATGTAAAGAAAAGTTGATTAGAGAACGTTGAAAAACGTAGGAAAAGAATGTCAGAAAAAGCACATAAAAGTGACACAAATGTCAGGGAAAATCTTCAAAAACGGCAGGAAAAGTGACAAAAACTTCGGAAAAAAAAGTGATAAAAACGTCAGGATAATCTTCAAGAACGTCAGGAAAATCTTCAAAAACGTCAGGAAAAGTGACATGGGAAAAGCTTTAAAAAAACGTCAAAAGCGCAGAAAAATATTGACAGAAACTTCGAAAAAAGTGACAAAAGTGACGAAAAAGACAACCAAAACGTTGGATTTTTTTTTTTTTTTACATTTTGACCCAGAAAAACTAAAAGTTGCATGGTCGACGGGGAAGACTACACAAAACTCTGAGGGATTTTCTGGTTGCTGGGTAGAGTGAATTTCACCCGGATTGTCCGTGCTATCTTTATCCCCTCCATCCGTTTCCACTCTTGTCGTTCTCCTGTGAGTAAGCGCCTGAATTATCCATGAGGTCTTAGGCAAGCTGAAGGCAGACAGGCAGTTATACGTAACACTCTCTGAATGGGTTTATGGGCATAATGAAGACACCCCCCACGCCTTCCTCTCCTCCATGAATTAGTCATGAAGATGAAGGAAGCTCCCCCCCTCCTCAAATAACACTCACAACAATGACAAAGACACTTGTGTCAGGTTTTGTGGGTAAACATGCTGCCATAATGTGTTTAGGCTGAATTTGGAAGCAAGCAAGGTCACGGTCGCCAGTTGCTGAAATTCCTTTTTTCCTAAAATAGTCCTCAGGCCTCCTTCTTTGCTTCCTTCTTTTTCTCATCCCCAGTTCTCTACAGTAGCTGAATAAGCTGCTTTATTCTGCCGTGATGCTAGCTGATAGCTTTTAAGGTGTAAGATAGACCTTTTTAAGGGAACTATTCTACTTCTATGCTTTTTTTTTTAAGACATATTTCATTAAGCAGTGGGGGGGGGGTCTCAGGTACAGAAAGCACCAGTGCTACCTGAAGTGCCTCCAATGTAATCTTCCCAAAAATTAGTTTTGTCATTATTATTTCACTCTAGATGATGGAGAAAGAGCCCATGCATATGAGTGACAAGTATGAGCAAAGATTTTACACACTTGATTGTAACTGCACACACACTCAGTAAAGAAGGTCATCCACTTCATTATGCTGCATTTTATCCTATCAAACAAAGAAAATAGTCCCACAAGAGGTTTGTCTGGATGCAAAGTAGGATTCTGCAACCAAACATTGCTGTTTTTGCAGGGTCATCCAGTAAAAGAGCCGATCCTGTTTTGCCACAGTGGAGGTGAGAATACCTTGTATTGTTGTGTTAAGGTAACAGTTTACCTCGCAAGTATAGAAATTGGTAAAACCCTGCCTCAAAGAAAATAAACACTTGCTGGCAGACTGTTGTCAGTCTAGACATGGCCTATTGTAGAGCCTTGGATTAAAAAAAGTCTAAAGGTTGTAAGTTTGCTATTTCCGACCCCTGTCCTGGATTCAAAGGGGGAGTAACATCCCTCCGTCTACGGTTACATCTTAGAGGAAGTTATGTAGCTGCTACTGATTTTAGACCACTTGTTATTCTTGGCATCTCTCAGCTTGGATGTGTTGAACTGTATGTGAGGCAGATTCTGAAAAAGAGGCTCCATGCACTTTCCTGTTTTCCTGATTTAGGGGCCCTGGTGACTTCTAGCGAGGTTGTGCTTTTAAAAGAGCTAGTTTTTTATAAACAAGTTTATTACTTGTTTATAGCTGTTACGAACAGCCACACTTGACAATGGGGTGAAAAGCCTCACACTTTCAATCCGCCTCTCCTGGAAGGCATTCAAATAGCTTTGTAAAGAATGACAAAGAAAGATTAAACTCTGCTTACTTTAAATTCTGCATACTTTCCCACCTCCACACACCCAGCTGACCAATCACTTCGTCAAGTGGGCGTGAATTCATTTCGGAAAGTTACAGAAATATAATCGGGCTCAGTCAAAATTCTTCTGTTCAAGCATACCGGGTTCTTCAGAGATTAAGAGGTTTAAAGATTTTTTGAAGATTTTCCAGCAGTGCATTAATGTACTTAGTGGTGGTGTCTGCTAAACTTGTCTTCAGCCTGTCTAGGTGTTTCACTGCCTTCACAGCATCCCTAAATGAGTTCTTGAGATGCATTAGGCTGATTTACAACAGCCACAATCCTCACCCAATTAGCAGCTAGTCGTAGCACCTCCTTTAGAGCAACGACTGGCGCTCCCCCTCGCTCCTCCTTAGCATCAGCTGGTGGTGTTATGTGCTCCCTGGTGGTTTGGAACAGGGGAGGTGGGGGAGGACACTGAAAGAAAAGGAGGGAGTCTTGTTTGGGACAGTGGTGGCGGGGTGGCGACTCTTTTGTTTGAGGCTTGTTAGAGAGATGAGGGTCTCTGCAATTGGTTGGAGAGCCCCAGTTGAGCCTTGTCACCCTCTGTGAAGCCAGCTCAGAGCTAACAATAGCAGCGACGCTCCAGATATAGAGGCTTTGACAAGTCATTGGAATTCAACCCTATGTGGAGACACTGTCTCTCTGAAAAGATAAATTAGACTCCAAGCAACCTCGTTCATTAATAGCGCATGTCTATTTGTGTAAATAGCCGCTTATCTATCTTGTCTGTCTATTTAATCGAGCTATTTTGTCTGGCTCACTTAATTACTCTGGGTTGTCTACACTCTTCTTGAGAAAATCGTTTCCAGGCTCATTCTTAGTTTTGTGACAAACAACAACTTCAAATTTGGATTGTTGCATCACGGCAGAATGCAAGCGGTTCATTTTCCATCTAATATTCAATTACAGATTATACAGTGGGGCAAAAAAAGTATTTAGTCAGCCACCAATTGTGCAAGTTCTCCCACTTAAAAAGATGAGAGAGGCCTGTAATTTTCATCATAGGTACACTTCAACTATGAGAGACAAAATGAGAAAAAAAATCCAGAAAATCACATTGTAGGATTTTTTAATGAATTTATTTGCAAATTATGGTGGAAAATAAGTATTTGGTCAATAACAAAAGTTCATCTCAATACTTTGTTATATACCCTTTGTTGGCAATGACAGAGGTCAAACGTTTTCTGTAAGTCTTCACAAGGTTTTCACACACTGTTGCTGGTATTTTGGCCCATTCCTCCATGCAGATCTCCTCTAGAGCAGTGATGTTTTGGGGCTGTCGCTGGGCAACACGGACTTTCAACTCCCTCCAAAGATTTTCTATGGGGTTGAGATCTGGAGACTGGCTAGGCCACTCCAGGACTTTGAAATGCTTCTTACGAAGCCACTCCTTTGTTGCCCGGGCGGTGTGTTTGGGATCATTGTCATGCTGAAAGACCCAGCCACGTTTCATCTTCAATGCCCTTGCTGATGGAAGGAGGTTTTCACTCAAAATCTCACGATACATGGCCCCATTCATTCTTTTCTTTACACGGATCAGTTGTCTTGGTCCCTTTGCAGAAAAAACAGCCCCAAAGCATGATGTTTCCACCCCCCATGCTTCACAGTAGGTATGGTGTTCTTTGGATTCAACTCAGCATTATTTCCCCTCCAAACACAAGTTGAGTTTTAACTAGGGCTGTCAATCGATTAAAAAAAATGTAATCTAATTAATTACATACTCTGTGATTAATTAATCTAAATTAATCGCATACATAATTAACGGTGCCTGAACCAATACTTTTTAAGAAAGTAAAAAAAAGGGTACTAAACAACAGTTGGTGGCATTAAAGAACGGCTTGTTTATTGCTAAGGCCATATGGTCAAAATGAAATGATTTAATAATAATGTACAACAATAACTAATTTCAGTAGTAAATTGCTGTTGAACCATCAGATGGGAAAAGGACATTTACAATAACTTCAAATGCACCACGAGGCTGTAGTTTACCAGTCTGTGTTGTTTTTTCCGACGGCAGCTGCAGATTGTTACATCCCGGTGTTGAATCCTCTACAGTGAAACAGTCAAACTTTACACCGTTTAGCGTTAGCTGTCAGCATTTTAACCGTGTTTAATCCAGCTACTAGCTAGCGGTAGGCTAACGTTAGCTTCTGTCGAGTATAGTGTTAACTAGCGTCATGTGCAGCGGTGTTTGTGTTTCAGAGCATCAGAGAGAAGTGCAGAAATATCAGTGGCACCAGATTTCAGTAGCCAGGGTTGGCAGGAAGAAGATTTTTACAAGTAAATGTTCCAATTAATGATCCAGGCAGCACATTCTCGTCTCCCTCCTTCATTTTACAGTCCAATGGTGGCTAGAATGGCTCCGGGTCAAACGTCAATATGGAATAGATTAATCTGCGTTATTTTTTTTAACGCGCTTTTGTTCTCAGATTAATTAATCGAAATGAACGCGTTATTTTGACAGCCCTAGTCTTTACCAAAAAGTTCTATTTTGGTTTCATCTGACCATATGACATTCTCCCAATCCTCTTCTGGATCATCCAAATGCTCTCTAGCAAACTCCAGATGGGCCTGGACATGTACTGGCTTAAGCAGGGGGACACGTCTGGCACTGCAGGATTTGAGTCCCTGGCGGCGTAGTGTGTTACTGATGGTAGCCTTTGTTACTTTGGTCCCAGCTCTCTGCAGGTCATTCACTAGGTCCCCCCGTGTGGTTCTGGGATTTTTGCTCACCGCTCTTGTGATCATTTTGACCCCACGGGGTGAGATCTTGCGTGGAGCCCCAGATCGAAGGAGATTATTAGTGGTCTTGTATGTCTTCCATTTTCTTATAATTTCTCCCACAGTTGATTTCTTCACACCAAGCTGCTTACCTATTGCAGATTCAGTCTTCCCAGCCTGGTGCAGGTCTACAATTTAGTTTCTGGTGTCCTTTGACAGCTCTTTGGTCTTGGCCATAGTGAAGTTTGGAGTGTGACTGTTTGAGGTTGTGGACAGGTGTCTTTTATACTGATAACAAGTTCAAACAGGTGCCATTAATACAGGTAACGAGTGGAGGACAGAGGAGCCTCTTAAAGAAGTTGTTCCAGGTCTGTGAGAGCCAGAAATCTTGCTTGTTTGTAGATGACCAAATACTTATTTTCCCAAGGAATTTGCAAATAAATTCATTCATTATTATTATTCAAATCCTACAATGTGATTTTCTGGATTTTTATTTCTCATTTTGTCTCTCATAGTTGAAGTGTACCTATGATGAAAATTACAGGCCTCTCTCATCTTTTTACGTGGAAGAACTTGGTGGCTGACTAAATACTTTTTTGCCCCACTGTATATAGATTGAATCTGTGTTTCTATCCACAGTTTTCTGTGTTACTCAGGTGATGGATGATATTTTTTCGGATGCCCGTGATGCCCAGTGTGATGGGATTGGCAGTAAGACAGGTGGCATGATGTATGTGAAGTATGTCTGTGAGAGATACTGCATGTTACACTATGAGGCCCATGGAACAAGTACAGTATGTACAGTCTGTGTGGGTAATGGTCTGTGTGATGGCAGATGATCTGAAAAAGATGTCAGCGGATGATGTCAGTGTGGCACATGTACACAACACATTCATTTGGTAATTCTGTAACTGGAGACACCTGATGAACTTATTCATGCACTCTTGTATCCGCTCACATGTAAAGCTGAGGCTAGGGCTGCAGATAACTATTATATTTGTTTAGTCTATAAAATATCAGAAGATGGTGACAAATGATTCAAATTGTAATGATTAAAAACTGAGAGAAGCAGCAAGATCTACCAAGCCCAACTCCGATGAAAAAAAAAAAAACACGTTATGATCTCTTGGTACCCGTTTTGTGTCTTTTAGAGCTGCAAAGAAAAAAAATTAACGATTAGTTGTCAACTTTTAAATTAATTGGCAACTTTTTTTTTAGAAATCCATTTAGTTTGATGTTTTTTTAATATGAAAAAAGGTAAAAACTCTCTGATTGCAGCTTCTTTAATGCGAATGCTTTCTAGTTTCTTCACTCTGACAAGACATTTTAGCATGTCATCTTGGGCTTTGGAAAACACAGATTATCATTTTTTTCGCCATTTCCTGACATTTTATACTGTAGACCAAACAACTAATTGATTAATCGAGAAAAGAATCGACAGATTAATCTACTATGAAAATAATCTTTAGTTGCAGCCCTAGAGTCTTTATTGCATTTATTAAAATATTTATTTCATTATTTATTAAAATATTGCATTGATCTATGCTACTGTCCCTTTACTTTGTGTGTATCTTTTCGTCCAGCTGGAGATGGAGAAGCTGCAGCTCCAGAGTCTGGAGCAGGAGCACCGCAAGCTGACAGCGCAGCTGAAGGACGAGCGTGAGAAGAACAAGCACATTGTCATGATGTTGGTGCGCGAGTGCAAGCAGCTTGCCACGCGAGTCGTAGAGGAGTCTCAGCGCTTTGACGAGCTCCAGGCCCGCCTGGACGAGGAGAGCCGCACCTCTGGCCGGCTACAGGAGGAGCTGAGCACCGAGCGACAGCGCAGCCAACAGATGGAGGCCAAGATGGAAAAGCAGCTGTCAGAGTTTGACACAGAGCGGGAACAGCTGCGTGCCAGGCTGGGCCGCGAGGAGGTCGAGAGCCAGAGTCTGCGGCAGCAGGTGGAGCAGCTCAGGACTGAACAGGGCGATAGGAAGGATGGTGCCACTAACGCCCAGCCTGCTGCTGCTGCTGGAGCAGAACCTGCTGCTGCCGCCAGCACACCACCCAAACCTAAAGCTGTGATGTCTGTTTCTGTAGCCACAGAGCCCGTCAGCTCTCGAACAGCGTCTTGCCAAACGGACCTGCCCCCCACCGAGGTGGAGGGTCCCAAGAAGAACCCCCTCACCATACCCGTCAAACCAACCCCTGCCAACTATGTGGGCCTGAGTCTGCCAAAGACGACTGGTCGGGGGATCGTCCACAGCAGCTCAGGAGGACTGGTACAGACAGAGAACGGCTCAGAGGGCCAAGCCCCCCACAGCTTACCCAGTGGAGTCAGCCCCCGTGTCCAGGCGGCCCGCTACAAGTTCCAGGAACAGGACCAAAATGGCACGTCGTCCCAGAGTCCTCCGGCCCGTGATCCGTCCCCCACCAACCGGGACAACTTTGCCGCCAAGCAGCAAGCACGCCACACGGTCACACAGGTCCTTTCGCGCTTCACCAGCCCTCCAGCAGGAGGAGGTGGACCCCTGCGTCCAGGCCTGCCACACTCTGCGTCGGAGGGAGGCCCTTTTCCCGGCCGCCTGTGCCATCCAATTGGCCTCAAGTCGCCCACGGTGGCCAGGATCGACCGGGGAAACCCTCCCCCTATTCCTCCCAAAAAGCCAGGGCTTTCCCAGACCCCTTCTCCTCCTCATCCACCCATCAAGGGGGTGGGGGACAGCAACCGCTCTGGGGCTGGGCTGAAACCGGCCACGCCCCAGCTGCCGCCCAAACCCGCCCTGGACCTGGTCCCAGCCCTGACGGCCTCTCAGGTGGGTGCCTGCTCCCCGGGGCCTGGCCGGGGCCCTCAGCGGCAGCCGGCAGCAGCATGTGCAGAGTGCCCCCCCGTCATCAGCCCTGCCACCACTGTCAGTAGCCCCTCCTCCATAAATCCCCCCTCCACCTCCTCTTCCATTAGTGCTTCATCCTCCCGTAGCCCCCGAGCCTCAGCAGGCAGCCCCCTGGCAACAGCATCAGGTAAAGGGGCTCCTCCATGCTCCACCTCCCTCCAGTTCTCCCCACTGCCTCTTTTCTTCGACTGTCTTTCCACAGCGCAAGCTTAGCATAGTATATCATAGCATAGCAATCAGGCCGCAGGGAAACTGCTATAACCACAGGAATGCAATACAGAATAGCACAAAATAGCAATTCAGTTTATGTCACTGAATCCCTAAAGTACCTCACTGCATCCTTTCTCTACTTACTCTCCTCCTCTGCCCTTAATATGTCCTCCCTCTGGGCACCTTTCGTCTCCCATGTTGTCACGTTAGCCCTGTCACTATCAGTTTCAACAGCAGAGATTGACAACATGTCGCTAACATGTGCCTGAGTGCTTCTTAGAGACTTAAAGGTTAGCCTTCAGGGTCAGTTGAGGCAAAGCAGACGTTTCCCCTTCTCGCGTATTCAGATTGGTTCGTAGCTCTTCCCACCAGTAACCCCTATCCTCTCTGAAGCTGATGCCAGAGGCTGCTCTCTCCTCCCCTTCCCTTTTCCATCCTCCAGTAGCATGCCATCACCACTCCTGTACTTTCTGCACTCTTTCTGTTTCAGCTTCCATTAACTTGTCCCACTGGCCTTCTGTATGTAATTTTGTTGTTTTGATATAAATGTAAGCATTTATATTTACCTGGTGATGTCCGTTGCTTGATTGTACCTTGTAGTATGACTACAGAATAATTCCAGTTTATTACAACTTTGGTCTTATTTCCATAGTTTTTGACATAATTTCTATCTGTAATAATAACCTTTCACTTAGTTTGATCTCCCACATCTCAGCAAGACAATTCCTGAGATCAGGACAGCATCAGCCAGGTGGGGAAAGAAACACCAGCAGCCAGATTGTCAGACCGGTTGTAAACCAACCCTGAGGTTAGCCAAACTTATTTAAAAAATAAAACCAAAGCCAACAGAAATGATTACCCAAACTGTTTGTTGCAAAACTCCATCACAGTTTACGGAATGGCTTTTTCTTGGTTCCTTTTTCCCACTAACTGCACACACTTATGTTTTACCTCCAAATAAGCTGGTTTAGATAATTGGTCTTAACTGACGTTCGCTGTTTATTGCCCAGTCTGCTTCTTGTTAGTAATTTTGCTGTGTTCGCAGGTATCATGAGTGAAACATGACGAAACCTAGAAATACAAAGCCCAAGTTGTAGTAAACTGGAATCATCCTGAAATGTACCTGTGAAATGTGACAGAATGCATTTGCATTGTTTGAAAGTCTTGTTCTTTTGCATGAAGATGTATCCCGATTTGAAAAATATATTTCTGCTCTATTTAGTCACATAACCAAGTGCTTTGCAGAGAACAAAAGACCTACAATGAGGTAAAAAAAACAAAAAACAAATCATTAAGAACGTGGCTCTCCATTGAAACTCACCATACCAGACAGTTATACCATCATATCATTGATTATTGCTCCTCTAGAAAAAAAGTCCTCAGATCAGCTGATGTGTGCTTATTTACTGATATTTAAAGGTTAGATGAAAGCCTCTGTAAGACTCAAATAATGATATATTTGTGACCGCACACTGATCTCAAGTCAAAAATAGTGTTAACACCAGTGTTGCTGTACAGTACCTTTTCAGGTTTTATTTGATTGCAGTAGTTCCCACTTACAAATGGGGGGGGTTGTTCCTGCTACTTCCCAGACATATTTATTGCAATTTCAAAATAGGTCCACAATTTCACCTGTTTTTTTTTGTAGCTTTTTGTTCCCAACCGCCACCCACTGACAGACAGTAAGTGCAACCATAACGGCTGCCATTATCTATGTCCTTGAGTATCTCTGCTGCACTTTTTCTTTTTCTTCAGTCTCTGTTGTATCGCTCTCTTCAATCTGTGAAACACGTTTCTGCACTGAAATTCTCCCTTCTGCCTTTTTTTAAACTCATTTTTTTTGTGTGGTTTTAGCAAGTTGTTGGTTTTTTTTTCTGTTCTTTACTTCATCCGTTTGTTGTGCCGAATCATTTAAAGTAATGCTGTATAATTGCAACAGTATCCTACTAAATAATGTGTGCATTTCTACTTGTCCACTGTGGGAATACTGTGGGTGAGTGATTGTACTGAAAGATGAATACTGTCCATCATCTCGCTGTTAATCTGACGCGATGACAGCCTCTTTTGTCCAGGCTGCAGCGCCCGTCAACTGCTGATTCAATCACAGACATTTTATTAGAGGCTTTCTGCGTTGTGAGAAATTAAGTTTTATTTTCCAGAGCAGGCAAAATAGTTCCACATATTCCAAACGTGAAACATATGTAGATAGTAAATCCAAATATGATCTATTACCACAGTAAACAATGCATGCGAAAAATAACAAAATTATCTTAAAATCTTGTTTTTATGAAACCGCAAGACGGTGAACATCTTCCTTATGTTTGGGATGTTTTGTCCTGTTCTAACACTTAAAATTGTTCTAATTCACTTAACGAACATTTACCTGTGTTAGTGAATTCTTTTTCTGTTCAACATTAATTTATGCCAATTTACCATAAGAGGAAATTCCCGTTAACCTCTTTCAGACCCTCCTGGTGGGTTTATCTTTACAACATTTTGTTGTGCGGCAAAGTATTCAAACTTAAAGGAGAATTCCGGTTGATTTCAACACGTAGCTCTGTTGTTTGTAAATTTGGAGTGCTGTCAGTGGCGAGAAAAAGTAAAACAATCGGTGTTGCCTACACCGTGTTATCCTCCTGCTAGCGTTAGCACCCAGGAGGCTGAAACAGGGCAAGTTTGAAACGTGCTTTTAGCCTCTTAACATGTTCAACATGTCATTCCAAGTGCCTACCCATGTGAAGTGATTCCTTCAGAGTGAACACAGTGAATCTGACTGCAGTAGATGTGACACAAATGCATAAAATTTGTGCTAATTCATCTCTGTTTAGTTCCGGTGTTGAGACAGCATGTATTAATTTAATGATTAAATGAGGTAGTGTCTCCAAACTCAGAATCAGAAAGGGTTTTATTGCCAAGTTTGTTTTTTAACACATACAAGGAATTTGTTTTGGTGTTGTTGGTGCACGTCACACATTCTTTAGATTGAATACTTACCTCAATTATAACTTGTCTCCTGCTAGTTGCACTTACATTTAAAAAATAAGCATATGCCTATTTTTGAAAATATTTTTGTATCTCTTTTTGGTGTTGTAGTTTGTAGACGGTCTCTAAGCACTCGTCTTGCTGTCTCAACACCGGAACTAAACAGATGAATTAGTACATTTATGCATTTCTTTCACATCTACTGCAGTCAGATTCACTGTGTTCACTCTGAAGGAATCCCTTCACATGGGTAGGCACTTGGAATGACATGTTGAACATGTTAAGAGGCTAAAAGCACGTTTCAAACTTGCCCTGTTTCAGCCTCCTGGGTGCTAACGCTAGCAGGAGGATAACACGGTGTAGGCAACACCGATTGTTTTACTTTTTCTTGCTACTGACAGCACTCCAAATTTACAAACAACAGAGCTACGTGTTGAAATCGACCGTAATTCTCCTTTTTTTTTTTATTCTAGTGGTGATCCCAAAGTGTCCAAAGATGCCAAACATGTCAGGCTGAATATAACAGAAAACAAGATACCTGGAATAATATATAACCAGCAATAGAAACATTGAATTATGGGTTTGTATTTTAAATTAAATCTAGGCAGATTTGTTTCCGATATAAAAGCATACACAGTGCACAATAGTGTGACATTTTTATACGTTTATAAAAAATTAAACATATAAAGGACTTTAAGGTAATCAGGAGTTTTAAGAGGTTTAATAAGAAGGTAACAAGTTTGTTTTATAAGCCACACATTAACAGCAGATCTGAAGGGAGAGGTAGTCTCCCTGGTTGAGCTTTAACCACAGTTTTGCGGGATGAGTTCCAGCTGAGGCTGAAACAAAACCTCGGTATGTCACTTTACTATTCTACTTGTTCTTCCCCGTAATCCTCCTGTAATCCTACTGGTATGTTCATAACATAAACCAACCACCACATGGGATTTTGCCAAGAATAGCTCCAGGCTACAGCAACAGAAACCACCTGGGTTGCTTCTTTTAGAGGTTTAGTATTTGATTTCTGTAGAACTAGCTGGTTGTTACTAGCTGAAATTAGTGCACCTACCTTTAGTAGCGGAGCACGTCACACATTGTGTATGTTCAGTTAGTTTCAAGTTAAGCTATCCTCAGTAGCAGATGCTAAATAGCTCACCTGCTGCCCTTCAAAATAAAAGCTCTATCTTTGCCAGTCAGCTAACCTTTTTAGACTTTTCTCATTTTGTTTCTTCTTAAATATCACAGTTTGTGACACGGTTTGACAATATTACACTGTATGCATTACATTCTATATCATCTTGTTCCAACTCTTTATCAAAGTTCAATTTTACTCATGTTTTTTTTATACCTGCACAATTCCATCAAATGGAAATTTTGTAGATGTCTTTTACCTCATTTTTTAAACATTTCAGCCAAATTCAGCTTGACGTATCTTGCGTCTTTGAAACTTTGGTATCTCAACTAGAATTTTAAATAAAAATATGGGCGTATTTGGCTGAACAACATGAGCTTGTACTCACTGAAAACGTTTATTTAACTGCAACTCGTATCCCATACTTTACTTCCTGCCTGCTGCTCAGACAAAAGAGACTGTACTACAGTATGCGTGGAATTGAAATGTGCTCTCCTTCCCTTCCAACCCGTCCACCTTCTTACACCCTCGCTCTCCCATGCTCAGCACTTCTAGACGCTTCCTCTTCCTCCTGCTCTTCCTACACCTAGTTTAACCTGTGCTGCTCCTGCTCCTCCTCCCCCCTGCAGGCTGGTGTCCCTCCGTAGTCTCCTCTCCCAGCGGCGGAGGGCCTGCTGCCCTGGACAGCGGGCGCCCCCTGCTCCCCCAAGCTGCTTCCCAGGGAAATGTCACTTTATTGTCAATGCTGCTTAACCAACCAGACCCGACCACCACTACCACCTCCAACACCATGTCCACCAACACCACCTCTACTTCCGCCATGGACAACAAGCCCAATCATCTTGACCAAGACCACCACCTCTACCACAACCACAACCAAACCTCTGCCTTGTTTGCTGCTGCTCAGAATGGACACACAGGTAACTGGCATTTGATTCATCAATACTGGCTGGCTGGTTGACATTTAAAGGAACACCCCAACTTATTGGGACTTTAGCTTATTCACCGTATCCCCCAGAGTTAGATAAGTCTATACATACCCTTCTCATCTCCGTGCGTGTCGTAACTCTGTCTGACACACCCACTGCTAGCCTAGCTTAGCACAGATCCAGGTATTTATAAAGCTTGAAATGGACCAAGGAATGCTGTTGTCTCGTTGCTTTAAAGGGATAGTTCAGCGGTAGACCAGCAACTCGTGTTTGGCGAGGTAAAATAACAGTTTTTATCAAAGGAGTCTGGTGACTTTGAAGACAGCAGAAATAACAGTTTCAGTCGATGGAAAGGAAAAGGGGGTGAAAATATTCTAGATATAGCGTACTACCCCCGTCCACAGCAGTACATTGCTTAGCTTCCGTGTCGTTAAAGCATGTCCAGTTCATTCGAACTACAGATTCGCTACCCGATCTGGCAAACTCACATAATGTAATGTAATGGACAGTTTCGCTTCCAACCTGTAGGGGGCCGAAACGGGAAAAGTTACCTAGTTGCTTTAACTCCTGCCTGCTTCTCCAAACCTAGGGGTGCGCCGGCCGCCATCTAATGTAGGTAATGCACTGACTATGGAGAAGTAGCTCATACAACCCCACTGGAAAATATCTGAACTATCCCTTTGATGCAGACAGGCTGGGGCTACTACTGATGACGGTGAAGTTATGTCGGGATTTGTTTTCTGGGAATTTGGGCTCTTTAGCAACCTGGGGAAAAAACTTTAAATCGAAAATTGTTTATAGGCTAATTCCAGTATTTTTGGACTATTTAAGTATATTTAAATCTGACTACTTTTAACAGAAATTAAATAAATTATTCTGTATTTTCCTATCTGAATTGAGTTCCTGTCACATTACAGAGGGATTTGGAACTAAATCGAAATGCTTTAGATCTTCATTTTTTTTGGGGGGGAAATATGAAAATGTCAAATCATTAAGTAATAATTAAAACATTGTATAGACTTTATATTTGGTGGCTGGTCATCATCCTTGGGGTGGATGTAAATAAAGTTGTGACCTTCAAAACTCATGACTATGGCCCTGAATGCAGATATTTTTCTATCTTGTGACCCTCACAAAGACGCAATTTCACAAACTCTTGACTACACAATGTTAAATAACTGTTGGTTAAATAACATGCAAATCAATCAGTGTGCTCCAGTTGTTTTCCTTGGGACTTTTCTGGCTGCTTCTGTCCAAAGCACCAATGTGTAATTTTATTTTAAAGCGTAGTTGAACTTTGTGGGAATTGAATCCCTGTCTTGTGGTTTCGGTCAGCGGTTGGCTGGATGATTGATTTCAAAGAGTAGTCTTCAAGGAACGCCCAGAGGCTTTTATTGATTCATATTGATTGCTAGAGAGAGAGAGCACGAGAGGGTGATACACTAAAATACAAACAAAGGTTTCACACAGGATTGATTGTTCCATGAGCGAGGCTGATATAAATGAAATATGTGCATTGTTTACATGTTCATAAGACACCACCATGATAATGACTATGAAGTCAATCTTTAAATACATATGACCAAAAGATTAAAGTGCTCATATTATGCTCATTTTCAGGTTCATAATTGTATTTAGAGGTTATATCAGAATAGGTTTACATGGTTTAATTTTCAGAAAACACCATATTTTTGTTGTACTGCACATTGCTGCAGCTCCTCTTTTCACCCTGTGTGTTGAGCTCTCTGTTTTAGCTACAGAGTGAGACATCTCACTTCTGTTCCATCTTTGTTGGGAGTCGCACATGTGCAGTAGCTAGGTAAGGACTACTAGCCAGTCAGAAGCAGAGTATGAGGGCGTGCCCTGACAGTAGCTAGGTAAGGACTACTAGCCAGTCAGAAGCAGAGTATGAGGGCGTGCCCTGACAGTAGCTAGGTAAGGACTACTAGCCAGTCAGAAGCAGAGTATGAGGGCGTGCCATGCTAGCAGCTAGGTGAGCATTATAATGTGTGTTACAAAGTGACGCACGTTGGTCACGGAAGTAAAGGTTGGACTACAATAGAGCTGTTTGGAGCAGTTTGTAAACCTATAACGTGCACAAAAAAGATATATAACACAATAAAGGAAAGGGAAAATTATGTATATACACACACACACTCTATTCTTCTTGCTATTCAGCCTTTTCCTTTTACTGCATGTTGGAAAAAATATATAAAAGGAAACAAATTTATTCTGTGATCATTAAGAAAGTATGTGTAGTTTTCTCATGTTTTGTTTAAACGTATAACAACAGTTATGTTTGCGAAGTGAAGACCACATCCATCTGCTCTACGTGTTAAACCTTTCTATTGTCCTGACTCATTTGCTTCAGTTAGTACGATGTGTGTTTATGCAAACCCACAGTTCTCTTCGAGGACTTAGAGGTCACGTGAGATTCAGTTATATTGTTCTCACCTGCACAAACAAACTGCGTAAAGGCTGTGCTATAAAGCTTCCCCCTCTTGTCAACAGCGAGTCACAGAGTGGCATTTTAAATAAGGCCCTGAAGTAGTTTCTTTTCTCCGGTGTTACTTTGTAAAACTGCATAAATATAAAGAAGATCAAATCTGAAGAGGAGCCAGTTGCTCAGTTGACTTACTATTAAATAAAGTGTAGAACAAAGGTTCATATTGATAAGAGACTGGACACTATATGCCTCCACAAAGGAGATTTATTTCTGTTTTAGTCATTAAGTTATTGCCCTTTTCCAGATCACAGTGAGTTATTCAGGTTTGAATATCTTGTGAAAGAAACCTTTAGCGGGAACATGATTTTGAATGCCACCTGCTTTCTTATCTCAATAGTCTCTGCAGAAACATGGTCTGAGATTGTCACAGCAGCTAAATTAAAACATGATTTTGTGCTTTTCTTGGACTTTCAGTGAGAAGAAAATGTTTGAAGAAGGAAACATGGAGGACCACATGTATTCAAAATCCAAATTTCAGGAACCGGAGTCGTCTTCTTCGCCCAAAAAAAAGAAAAAGGAGATTGAAGCGTGAAGGCTACCGTAGCTGTAATACGTACTTTGAACTGCGTGGTGCGAGAGAGTTGATTGCGATATATGATCTCAACGTTAGATGGGAGAAATTCCTACACATTGGACCTTTAAGTACTCCGATTGACTAGATAAAGGGAACGCGTCACAAACTTGCAACTGGTTCAAGTGATGTAGGTGTCTGATTATCACAGCGCTGCAACTAACGATTATTTTCATTGTCAATGCGTCAATTATTTTCTTGATTAATCCATTAGTTGTTTGGTTTATAAAATGTCAGAAAAAGGAGAACAATTGTCGGCCGGTGTTTCCCAAAGCCCAAGATGACGTCCTAAAATGTCTTGTCCAGTTTACTGTCACAGAGGAGTGAAGAAACTAGAAAATATTAAGAAGCTGCAATCAGAGAATTCAGATTTTTCTTCTTCTTGAAAAATGAGACAAACCGATTAATCGATTATCAAAATAGTTTAATTTAATAGTTGACAACCAATCAGTTCATCTTTACAGCTCTACAACAAACAACATGATTAAGATACGACATATTTATCATACATTAACATTGCCAAGCAGCTAGATGTTGATGTGCTTTTTGCAGCGATCTGAAGATGCAGTGAGAGGACAAAGACCTGGTGCTGATAAACACGCTCCATTGTGTTGTTTTAAAGTCTGTGATTGTATTAGATAATATATAATGTAATTGTATGAGAGCTGCGGCTGGTCCCATTATGTTGGCTGCCATAAAATGAGCTGGACTGTCATGTCAGGGCTGTAACTTCAGCACGGATGTCGACCACATGCTTGTTACGCTGACAAACAGCGGCAGTGCTGTGCATACAGTCGCACACGCAGACTAATTAATACATGTAGACCCCTTTACACACACACACAAACACACACACACACACACACACACACACACACACACTGCGGGTCTATCAGGATCTGCTTCCCTGCTGAGATGTTTAGTAACACTCAGTCGAGGAGCGATGATCCATGAACACGACTAATGCAGCTGGAGGACACCTGTGCTGAGGGCTTGTATAGTAGGCGGGACCTACACACAGAGGACACACACTCGCTGACACACAAACACCTCCCATCAATATTTCATTGTGCTTTGCTTTTCCCGAGAGCTTTCCGCCTCGCCTGATCCCCTGATCCCTCCTTCACTTCCTTCATTTCCTGTAACAACCGACATCAGTTTCAACGTTTTAAACCACACGTAGATGTTGGAGTGTTTGATGTTAGAATGTGTGTGCAACAACGGGAACGTGTAACGCACGTCGAGTAACAAGCAGTAGGAAGCCACTAAAACAGACAGGCGACTGTTATAAAACAGCGGTTTGAATATAAATGTTTTGGGGTTGTAGTCTTTTATTTTATTTTTTTTTACATGAAGAAAGATAACTTGGATGTATTCCATTTAATGCAGAATTCACCCTGTATTCATTCTGTACTGTTTTTCTGGTGGCTCCATAATACCTGATGTGCCGTACAGAGATGAAAATATATATATATATATATATATATATATATATATATATATATATATAAAACTATTTTTGTATTCGCAGATGTCACATGCACTACAGAGAGCTGGTCTCCTGCCCCACTTCTGGTTTGCTCCACTGGCTTTTCATGTTCAGTGTTATTTCTCATAAAAGGTTTCTTTCATCAGTCTTTCTGAAAAGCTGGAACGTTTGTCTGGGGATTTCTGTCCATATTCTAAGATAAATAGGTACTGTACTATTGTACTGGAGAGGAACATTTGGACGGCTTGGCATTTTATACAAAGATAAAACGACACTGAAACTCTTGGGAAATGTAGTAGCCGAATGCTAAGACGAATATATTGTTGATTCATCTTTGTTTTAAAATGAGGAGGGGCTGAAATTGTCTTTATTTCATCATGGACAGAACAAAGGCAGAACTGTATCATGTTTCATCTTTTCAGAACAGCTAGTTAAAGAAATTCTGAGAAAACACAGACTGGCTGACGCTCATGGAACAGAAGGTGGCACGACTTAAAAAAACAATGGCAACGTATTGTGATTAATAAAAAAACTCTTTTACACTGATTTTGGAGGATTATGCCTACAGTGCCGTACCAATTACTTTACCTACTGTAAAGTATCCATGGCAACAATAAAAAGGGTTTGCTCTGCTGTGTATGTTTGTACAGTTTTTAGTCATTTACTCTGGCATGTTTTTGCATTTTTTATGAAGTTGTAGACTCTAATTATTGTATTTTGTTAATTCTCTCTGCTCATGGCTACTTTCTGCCTTTCACGGTGTACAACAAGAAGGCTGCAGCATTATCATGTTTCTGTCTCTCTCTGTCAGAGTGTGTGAAGCTGCTGCTGCTGTCTTCGGGATCGCCTGCTGATGTCTCGGATGAAAATGGATTCACACCTTTACACTTTGCTGCCGCCCACGGCCACAGCAGGTGAGCTCCCATGAGTCTTCCTCTTGTACTGTAACAACGTGTTTAATGTCCTTCCATCGGGCAAAACGATGGCTGCTCACACAACACTTAGTCCAACTCACCGTAAAGTGGGCAAGTTATAGAGCGTTGGTACGCTGCTACCAAAACAACCACCACGTACTGCATTGATGACCCATTTTCCTGTTACGTTGGAAGCGTCAGGGCGCATTAGCATTTAAACTACAAAAGATATGTTGTCAAATGCATTCAAGACAAGTAAATCTTGGTGGCCGTTTACACTTTTATTTAGCCTGATCTGATTGTAGACAGACAGACAGATATATATATATATATATATATATATATATATATATATATATATATATATATATATATATATATATATATATATATATATAGAGAGAGAGAGATTTATTTTTTTTACAGTTTTTTCAGCGATGTGTTAACATTCTGAGTTTTACTTGTATTTATTTTTTTAATTTGTTTAAAATCTGCAGGGAATTCTGCCTTTTTTCATATTGCGTGTGGCCCTGCTGATTGCTCAAGACACATTTTAAAACCCAGTGTCAGCAGGGTCTATGAAAACCGTGGTTGCATTTTTGAGATTTGACCTTTCTCTTTTAGTGTGTCACATTGGCCCAACTGTAAATGTTAGTGATTCGATATGTAACGTGCTTTCAATAAATGACTCATGGGACCCATTTTTCTGCAAGACGAGCACAGCTGGAACCTGCCATGCGTGTAATACGACCGCTATACCAATGCTAGTAACTGCGTTGGGTTTCGGTGTCAGCATGTCTGCTCGGTACCGTCACCACACCAGTATCAACTGGTGGCTTTGTGGCACACAGTATGGACTGTGAAGTTTTATGGGGTGCTTTTCCTACAGCTACAATCAGCTCAGCTCAGAGCTTTAACTGGGCAGCTGTCATTAATGTTTGCAGCTTGATTTCATTTCTGCTGATTGGAAGCTTACCTCCGAGCTCTCATTATTAATTATTAATGACATCTGTTCCTACAGTACACTCAGTTTCTGATCACACGTATTGATCCTGATGTATCATGCTTCTAGCAGGAGAGGCTCTATGAACTGTAGGGGGGGTGTGTGTGTGTGTGTGTGTGTGTGTGTGTGTGTGTGTGTGTGTGTGTGTTTTCTCAGTGTTTGTTTGTGTGTGTGTGTGTGTGCCAAAAACATGATGCCCAGGACCAGCTGGGGAATGTGCAGTGTTGTAATATCTGATCACAGTGTTATTTATAGATTGGGGATATCCAAAAGGCATGCTCACACACACACACACACACACACACACTCATTTTCAGGGGTTGACAGTTTTTTGGTCATGTTAACAGACAGGCTCAGTTTTCCTCAGATGATCGGCTCTCTCTTCCTACTGGTTGGAGGGCTGATGGATGTTGTCCCTTGTCTCTGAACAGGTGGTGCTCTAATTCACAACTATAGTGTGTACCAGTGCAGTGCCCATTTGGAGTGCGTGCCTGTTCTGAATGGGCCGATTGCTCGGTTCCCAGTTTTTTCCCACAACGTTATCTAACTGTAAGGCCGGCCACACTGCCTGCGTGGCGTGAGCGTGGCGTTTCTGTTGCGTGTCAGTTGCGTGACAGCTGGGTGGATTTTTCTGTCTTTACACACCAGAAACGTGTCTGACGCGGCGGTGCTGCTGCTAGCCTTGTCTGTACACATGGATGTTTCCCATTGATAAAATGCATTCAAGCAGTAGTATACTTCATGTTAAACATAAATATATACTGATCTGATTACAGCAAAGACAACGTCGGCAGTATTGACGGCAAAATAGGCTACAGAATATTTCGTTCTGTAATGACAGGTGCAATATTTGAAAATCGATAATTATTTTTAATTTTTTTTAAATTACATTTATATCTGCATTTATGTCAAAACCTAGAGACTTTCAAACATCAACATGTCATTTATTAATATGTATTCGTGTCAGAATGACAAACAGCTTTTCCTATTCTATTTTGCCTGGAAACACTTCCAACACGCTTGCGTGTCGTGTGAAAAATAGGCGTCGGTCCTATTTCTAGCATGCACGCGTTTTCGGCGCAGCTCGAGACGTGCGTGTCACGCAGGCTCTAACCTGTTAACATGGGAGCCGAAATAAAAACGGACACGCCACGCAGCTGACACGTTCACGCCACGCAGCCAGTGTGAAGCCGGCCTAAGCGTGGTTCATTTAGTGGTGGCTGCGGCTCATCTAAAGATACGGCGTGTCCCCTTTTTTTCGTCTAGCCGTCACAAATCCAGGAAGCGATGTGGCCCGGGCAGTGGTAGCAGGGAGCCCGGCTCAGCCTGCTGGGGGAGCCATTACAGCGAGCAGAACAGCTCTCTTTCATCTCCTCTTTCAATTTGCATGCAGGACAGACGGCATTCAGTTTTTGGCAGATGACCACTTTTTGGCACGACACCGGTAGCCTGTGAACCGCAATCAATGAGCGCATTAGGGATGTAGCAACTCCCCGGCGCCTCCGCTACTATGCTGCGCATGCGGGAGACACACACACACACACACACACACACACACACACACACACACACACACACACACAGAGATTCCTCGATTTATAGTAAGATGTGTGCAATCAATGCATGTATTGTGTCATATAAAATATGGGTTTTGGAGTCTGAGCTTTTACATTGATTTGTCGTTTTTATGCCAATATCAATATTTAAGAATGATGTACATCTAAATCTAAAACGGTATGCTAGCTGAGCTTTTGGAAATAATCTTGTTATTAAAGTGGAGAAAAATGGAGAGGAGAATAGTGCTATTATAATAGGTACATAATAAACTAATATTTATTTGATCCTTTTCATTAAAAATAAATAAAAATAAACATGTAGGTATGCTCAACATCCTTAATATAGGAGTTAAAGCTTTAGTGCGTAACTTTTTGATATTAATGAACATCTGTTACATTCAAGCTGTTGCCAAATGAGTTGCTACAAAGCTAATTAAGACTATCAGCTCCACACAACTCTCTCTGTATTTCTCAGTATGGCTGTGTTCAGCAGATTGTCGTCTGGCGACTTTCGCGCACAGAAGCTCGAGTGAAGATAAGACCTCTTCTGAAGAGGCCATGTTTTTTTTTAATCTGTCCTCCTTTGGCTACTATAAAGTACGTGGAGGAGGAGGGGCGGCGTGTGCGCAATCACCGAAGGCTTGTATCATGTGGACGCGCCAACAGTGTTGTTGTCATTACTTAGAACTCCTCATGGGGGCGACAGAAACTACGCACTATAGCTTTTATGCCATACATTGTGTTTATTTATGTGTATGTTGGTACTTGTTTTTCTGACGTCGCTACCCCTCCCTCCAGCTGTGTGGAGGTACTGCTGTCTGCAGGAGCTGCTGTGGACTCGGCGGCGGCAGGGGGACTGACCTCCCTCTTCTTGGCCTGTGAAGCAGGAGGCCTTGACTGTGTCCGGGTCCTGCTGAGCGCCGGAGCCGATCGCTCGCGCACCACCACGGTAAGTCCGCGCCACCATGCTGGCCATTGGTCGCACATGTACGGTACTGCATCAGATTTAAACATCAGGAAATTAACTTTGTTGACTTGGTACAGTAAGAAAACGTGTCATCACTCCCCCCCCCTCCACAAAGTAGCTCTACATTGTGCTTGGGTTCTTGTTTCTAGATTAGATGGGGGCGCTCAGTCGTCTGATTGGTGCAAGCTAATTGATGTATGGGCTTCCTGGGTCTCCATGGTAACCATAGGGGCCTGTTAGTTGCCGTGGAAGCATGTGGTGAGACCGTATATATTCCGTTACTGTACCTGCTTTTGTTCTACATTCAGCCTGGCTCCCCTGCTGAGCCACAGGAGCTGCCAGAGTCTCTGTAGCATATCTGACCTCTTCTGCACACATGTATTTTTAGACATCTGAAAATGTTGGCCGGTGTGTGTTAGGTCAAACGCAATGATTTAACATGGAGGAGGATATCTGAACTTGGTGAAGAGAATACAGTCTGAACCTCGTTTTTTTTATTACTCGGCTGCGTAATTAACAGCTGATTAGCGTATTCTTTTTTTTTTTCCCCCAATGTCTATTATCAGAGCCAGTTTTGGTGCTGTTCTTGCCACAAGACAACATGTTTATTTTGAACTGCAGTGATCAGTGTCCTCATGAAGCAGAAAACACAACTTTTGTAGGAGTGGAGGCTTAAAGAAAGGTGGAATTCAGCTTGAAGTGGTTTGTTCTGGTCAAGAATTCTGGGTATTTTTTCAGTGAAATTCAGTATGAACTGAAATCATCAAAAGTTGCAGTATATTTACCATTATGTGTGCTTGAATGTGTATGAAGTATAGCTGGAAAATTTTTAGAGAACTTTAATTTAGAAAATGAATCAACAATTCTAATAATTATAGCAACATTTTGAGCAAAAATTCACTTGTTCATGCTTTTAAAATAAGAAGAAATGTTTTTTTCCTACTAATATGTGAATTTGTGCTCTGGTGAAATTTGATGATCGTTTTTATTGATGTTTATTATAGAATATCTGACATTTTATAGACCAAACTCTTAAATCACTTCAAGATCAATCAATCAAGAACGTAACTGGCAGACTAATCGATAATGTAAATCAGCATTAGCTAGTATGAACCTGCATGTGACATTAGTGGACTTGAATTGTTACCAAATGATTGCGTGAAGTTCCTCCCTGAAAGGCAGCACGAAAAGCAAAATCACATTAGTTCTACTTGGCACAAACGTGAATCATTCGAAATATATGAACTTCAGTCAGAGTTTTGTATTTAGTGAGCAGTAACACTGTGTGCACATGGACATCAATCACCTCCTCCTCTCTGCAGGATGGCTGTACGGCTCTCCACGCGACGGTGCGCTCTGGACACGTGGACACGCTGCGTCTCCTCCTCTGCCACCCGACTCAGGGTGACCCCACTGTGACGCCTGACCCCCCCACCACCCTGGCACTGCCTGCTACCCTGCTGAACCAGGCCAACAGCGACGGCTGGACGGCTGCACACATGGCTGCTGCCCTGGGCCTCAAGGTGGGAATAAGCCGCAAATTAGGATGAATTACCTGACTATGTTTAATGTAAAAGGGTTTGTTATACTGTGCAAAACTATAGGGCTTTTCAGCCTCTTTTAGCTTATTTATTTGGTTTCATTTACTGTGTGGTTTAAGCTCTGATAATCCTGCTGTACCTACCGAAAGACGGGCAGAATATTGGCCTAACGTTTATCAGATGGACATCTCTTAATGAATGCTAATGTTGCTCTGTGGCTGCCGGATGTGTAACCCAGAGGCTTGATGCATAGGGTACACCCCAGGTCGTTGAGTTGCAGCCCTGTTTCCTTTACTTGCTTTCCTTCCTTCCGTCTTAGTCCGTCCCACTGAGGAAGCATGGGAGGGACGCGAGGAAATCATGGGAGGAGAGAGGAAACGAGGAAATGTGTTTTAGAGAGATGAGACGTCCTTTCCTCTGAAGCGTCACGTGAATTAGTCCGCTGTATGGGCGGAGTTAGGAACGACTTTCAGCTGCATGGCTTCCCAGAAGGCTGCTCTCGTGTTTCCTCGTTCATAGTTCCTCTGAGATCGCTCCTCGGGGAAGGAATAAGAGCTTTAAGATGGCCTCTACGAAGAAGGGCCGGAACCATTTCCAGTTCAACCAAGGAGCGAGGAGATAACAAATAAGAGACTTGAGATGCAGCCGTAGACTGTATAAGTAAAGCCAAAACATCTGGATCTCCCCCTAGTGGCTGGATGCAGTATAGGTCATAAATCCCGCCCCCTCTATGTGAGCGGAAGGAACGTGGACCAAACAAAATCAAAGTATACGTCAAATAAATGTTTCGCAAAGATGGTTTCTGTCATTTTCGGTAGCTCTGATCACGCTGACGTTTGTTCACGTATTTGTTTTCTGACTTGTTTTTATTAGTTATTTTTATGGTATAAAAACGGAGGAGGAAGTGGAGATGGGTTTATCATCGTCAACCATGTTTATAGAGTGCATTGCTCGGTAACATATGAGCAATATCTTTATAAAGCGATAATGTATCAGGGCGGTGTGTCTTCTGTCCCCCTGTGGCCAAAAAACCCCCGCTTCAGCAGCTTTAATCTCAATGTTGCTATATTTAGTCAACCTCCTGCTTTCACTACTGATCTGCTGCTATTCAGACGTCTATAATAGAATCTCCAAACGTCTCCGCTATTTGGTGGATTTATGACTCTAACGTCGAGCCCTGCCGTCAGTCTCCGTGGTGGCAGGATAATGGGACCGCTGACCTTGCTGGCTGAAACGTCCCGCTCAGCTTAAATGAATGCAGGAGACACCAGACTAGACAACACCGAGTGTCTGACTTGAATATAAATGAAGAACGCCGCTCATTCATCCATGCTTTCATGACACACAAGAGCTTGTGTTGTCGAAATAATCTTGTATGTGATTACAAACCCTTTACTGTACACATGCTTTTTACTCACAAAGTAACCTGTCCCTCTGTTTTGTGATCATGATCTCTTGCTCGCTCTCTTTCTGTGTGTGTGTGTGCGTGCGTGCATGTGCGTGCGCGTGTGTGTGTGTGTGTGTAGGAGTGTCTGGAGGTGCTCTGCAGCCACAGTGAGCAGGACATCGAGCGGAGGGATAAGTGCAATCGCACTATTCATGACGTGGCAACTGATGACTGCAAAGATCTACTTGAAAACCTCCGTGAGTGTGAGTGTGTGTGTGTGTGTGTGTGTGTGTGTGTGTGTGTGTGTGTGTGTGCGCACATGGATGTTATGCCTTTAAAGTAGAGCTGCAAAGATTTATCGATTAATCAATTAGTTGTCAACTTCATTATTAACATACGGTATAAAGATGTTTAATAATACATCATGTTAGCTGTGGTGATTTATTCTCTTTATACTTTAAATTAATCCTAGAAATAAAACCAAGATGGTTAACACATTTACTGTAATAAAATTACTGATTAGGAGTAACCAGTAATTAGAAGGTTGACAAACAGAAAAGTAGTAGGCAATATATAAGTGTATAGGGCTGGAAATCAATATGACAATTCTTTTTTTATTCACTTTTATTTGCTCATCATTCATTTAAACATCTAAACATTGAATATTGTGAAGTACTGTAACACGATGTGACTTTTCATTGGAATTTGATATATGATACTATATAGTTATGTGCACAATTGTTTAACATGTTCACGTTCAACTTGATTGGCCACGGACTATTTTCAGGAATTTCCAAGTTTACCATTAAATCACTGTACATACTGTGACATCATTTTCTCTATTCCCTGTCCCTCTGCTCTCCTCCAGACTTGTACCGGGTCCTGGTGCGTCTCCAGTGTTCAGGTGGAGGCGGAGCGGGGTCCATGTGTCCTGTGGAGGCCCTGGAGGAGGAGGCGAAGGGCGTCACCAGCAGCCAGTTGGTGCTGGGCAGAGTGTCGGTCGACCGCTCGATGCGTTGGTCTCAGCTGGGCTCCACCCTCAGCCACACATTCACCTCCTACCTCCAGACCGTGTGTGGGGAATCGCAGACGGCCAGGGAGGAGGCGCAACGCCCCCCGCTAGGCCTCAATGCCGCCAGTATCGCCTCCATCCTTATAGGTGTGTTCTTATATCCCTGCCGCCTTTATTAAACTCCTTCTTTCTCCTCTACATCCTTTCTCCTTCCCTTCTTGTTATCATCATCCCCCTCATACCTGTCCTTCTCCTTTGTTTGCTTCTTTCCTTCCTTTCTTAATTTTTCGCTCTGTCACTCATCACCTTTCCCTCTCTTGCATCCCTCCTTCTTTACCTCATCCCTTCTAATCTTTCTTTTCCTTCCTTCTTCTACCTTTCTTTCATCTTTTATGTTTGCCCTCCCTTAAACAGTACTCTTATTCGCTTCCTGGTAATCCTTCCTGCCTTCTTTCTTCCATCCTTGGCCATCTTGGTGACTTCTTTAGTTCTACCTCAGTGTTTCTCAAAAACTGGCAACTAAGTGTATATTAATATATTAAGGCAAACCCTTTGTGAAATATGGGTTTCTCAGGCGGTTTGCTTTTATTTAACATGATAGACTGATTTGTGTTTTAACTGTGAAGCCTCTGCAGTTTAAAGCTGTATGTTTGGCTGGAACGAGATGTAGGCAAGATGGTGTTTGTTTGGCCAATGGTCGGAGCTTTACTCATACTGCTTTTCTTTTCTTTTTGAATTGATGAATAATTAATGTGTTGGAACATGTGGAGAGTGCATGCGTTGCATCTGTGTTTCTGGCGATCAAATGTCCTCAGCGTGTGGCTGGTTCTGCTGTCTTACTAAAGGCTGGTTTAAGGTTGCGTGTGTTGGTGGGTGGGGGGGTGGGTGTGTGTGTGTGTGTGTGTGTGTGTGTGTGTGTGTGTGTGCGCGCGCGCGCAGGTCTGTCTGAGTTCCAGACTGATAAAATCGATGTCCTTGGCCTCAAACGGCGAGGACTACTTCTCTCTCTCTCTCTCTGCCTCACTGTCTGCTGTTTGTCTATCGTTACACCTCTGTATCAAATGTTTACTGTCTCTCACACTGTGACCGTCTTTCTCCAAACAACATGGGAATAGATTGATGTGTGTGTGTGTGTTTTGGTGGATGACGATGAAAGAAAGCAAGAGCAGAGGAGGGATGCATAATGGATGAAATGGGGTGGAGAAAGAGGAGGAAGACTCCAATTTAGGAGAAAATGTCTTCTGTTTCAACGTGGATCAAACTGCAGACATCCAGACACTCTTGGTCTCTGTCTTTGTGTCTGCATGCGTGTCTCATTTGCTTCAACATGTCTGCATGTATTTCTCATTTCCATCTGTGTGTGTGTGCGAGAGAGAGATTCGTGCAGTTTTGCGGTGGCCTTTTGACAGCATCTTCTGACATGTTTCATCTAATGCTCAACCCCTGTAGTCGATTTAAATGTAAATTAGTAATCGGCAGAAAATCAGGCAACAATTTTGATATACAGCTTTATTCATATTATATTAGTCCCTCATTCAGATAAAACAATCCTGATTACCTGATTAAGATAGCAGCAGCACAAAGAACATAGAGGTTACACAACATATTTGAGCTGAAATGATTAGTTGATTAATTGAGTAGTCTATCGGTTTTGATAATCACTTTATAATGCAAGTCATTTTTAAGCAAAAATTCCCAAACTTCCCTGTAAAGATAGAATGATTAGTCGATAATTGATAAGTCAGTCGGCAGAAAATGAATTTGCAACTATTCTGATCGATAAATAGTTTGACAGGTTTTTTTCAAGCAACAATTCCAAACGTGGTGATTTCAGGTAGGGCTGGACGATTAATTGAAAATGTATCAACATCGAAATTCTGAAGTATTTGATCGAGTAGTGATCGATGTATTTTTCCCATGACGATAATTCAGATCATTTATTCCTGTTGATAGGCCTACTTTCTCCTTAAATACATTCTACCACGTGTGCAGTGATGGGAATACCGGCGTTACTTTTTTCAGGAACGAGTAATCTAATTGATTACTCTTCCCATCTTAATAACGCCGTTAACCGTTACTGCCAAAGAATGCGGCGCGTTACTATAATTGAAGCTGTTTTTTTCATCAGACCAACTAGATCTCTGAGTCTGAGCCGAGAGGCAAATACTTTTTTTACTGTTCTTCCTCGGTTAGTGGGCAGTGCACGAGACAAGCGCATAAATGGACGATTGGCTGAGGTTGAGTAAAATGTCATGGTAAGCCAATCAGAGGTAGAGTTGGGCGGGTGTTCGAAAGCACGCATAGTCAGACACACAAGAACAACACAAGCGAGTCAGTCAACGAGAGACGGGTATGGCGAGCCCAAATAATCCAAAAGTAGCCTTCTCTAAATGGAAGTATAGTATAGCCATTGCTTTTCCCTCCAAGAAATTGTAATCATGAAATGCACATTATGCCCTGAGCAAAAGTGCCTATCCACGTCGGTGTCAAGTAATTCAAACTCATTTAAACATCTTTGCATGCTTCCACGAAATTAGTGGCCAAGACCACCGAAGGAGGAGACAGTGACACAAAACCTTAGCAACTGAAGCTTGATTTTAAGGCCCCACATTTGAGCATTTAAAAATGTATTTGAAAGTAACATAATAGTTACTTTCTGAAGTAACTAGTTACTTTTATAATTTGTAACTGAGTAATTTAGTTTTTGGAAGAAGTAACTGTAACTAATTACTTTTTAAAAGTAACTTGCCCAACGCTGTGCGTGTGTAGTCACGTGACTTTGCCCAGACTAGTCAGCCGCATGGAAAGCATAATGGAGGATAACTCAAACACCAAGTCTGAGTCAACTGAGCAACTTGTGCCCAAAAATCCCACTGTCCATCGTCTGGAAACATTTTGGCTTCAGAAAAGATGAGTTAGAACAACGTGATTAATTATCGTTCATTTATCGTTATCGAGGTAAAATGTGCAATTAATCGTGATTTAGATTTTAGGTCATATCGTATGCCCTAGTTCCAGGTTTATAATGGGGAGACTTTGCTGCTTTTCAGTGTCCTGCATTATAGTAAAATGATTCGCTTTGGGTTTGTTGGACAGACAGAACAAGACATTTGATGACTTAATGTGGCTATAGATCAAAGAGCAGCCCTAATTTATACACAGCTGGTTGCAATGGGAATATAACCAGCAACCTCTGGCAGCATTAGTGCCAAACTCTGCACTCTGAGCTGCAATGTTAGCCTTTTGAGACTTCCCTCTTAATGCATTTGCTGCTTCTATGTTGCGTTTGCTCTGCAGTTACTTGTTACAGTACAGCAGGATTAGTTCAATACGATAAGATACAACTTTATTGTCGGCCGGGGCTGAAATTCTTTTTGCATCCCTGGGTAGCGCATATAAAAAAAGAGGATGTAGACATACATACAGACATACATAAGATGAATAACACCAAAGGACATACATGAAACATTACCACAAATGACATACACACCCAAGTAAGGAAACAAAGCATACATGTATAACAACAGAAAATGACATGATCATACACACAATGTGTAGTTTAAAGTTCATTTTTCAAGGTGGAGGTTTAATTGGTAAGAATAACCTCAAACCTTTTCTCTAACAGTTTCTCTTGGGGATGAAAAGAGAGTGCAGCAATAGTTTGGGAAGTTTTCAGTACAAATGGAGACTTCTGCAAAAGCTATACTGTATGTCCCCTCAGGGGAATTAAACCCCCACTTCTCATAAGTTTTATGAGTTTACAGTGGAGTGGAGAGCTGCCCCCCTTAAAGCTGCTGGTTGGATTCATCTTTCACCGAGCCTCTGGCTGAATCATTAGCCCCTCTGTGGCCTTTTTTTATTTCCTCAATGTTGCTGTCCACAGAATAATTTTGTAAAAGCGTAAAGTTCTACAGTATGTGGTGACTAATTAATTGTAAAGTTGTACAGTATGTGGTGACGTAGTCATTGTAATATATTAACTTTTAAATTTGTACTTTTTTATTTAGTGTATGGGTCAAACAAACACAGGACTTTTACCCAGGAGACCGGAGTTCGAGGTGCAATTGAAAATAAAAGTAAACCGCAAGTTATTTATTATTTTACTTCACGGGAAAAAAGAACAGAACTACGACACATTCTGCGTCACACGCACTGATGTAACCGAACAAAAGTCCATTTTAACCCAAACCACAGTCTTTGTCTGAACTTAACTAAGTAGTTTTGGTGCCGAAACAGAACTAAACTGCGACCACTCCAGAACTTTAACAACGTGTTTAAAACTGCGACCGTTTAGATACGTGGATTTAAAACGCTCCTGTGGGTCGTATTTCCACCGCTGGGGGGCGCTAATTTATGAAACGCTGCTATGGGTCGTTTTTAGAGCGTAGAAATAAAAAACCTATATCGTCATCTAGTTTGGAGGAAACCATCTCTGCGTGTGTCACATGGACACATAAATTGAATAAAAATGAAAAAAGAACTATCACACTGATATATATGTATGTTTATTTCATAAGCAGACCTGTGTCTTCAAAGCAAAAATATAAACTTAAACCCCATCATTGTTTCCTGTTCTAAAGTGTACTGGATAGTACAGTTATAGTCTGGGAGCGTGCCGGCCAGCATTGTTTTTCTGTGTAAGCTGCATGGACATCTGCTGATTAGCATGGGATGTTGAGTTTAGGTTTTATAAGTATAGTTCTTGTCCCATACATAGATGAAATAGATAAACCTGTGCTGACCAGTTTGCAGAACAGACCTTAATGTTTTAGAGTGATTGACTTGGTTTTATTTATTTATTTTTTCAGGCAGTTTCCATTCATGTCAGTATGATGCTAAACACAACTTACAGAGAGTGGAAACTGGCTTAAGAATCCATTACCATTAAAATCATGTTGTTGTTGTTGCATAGCGATGCAGCTGAGAGCAGGGATTGTTTTAAAAACTTGATGCATTCAAGTGCTTGTGGGAAGGTACAAAAAACCTACCTATAAGATTTGATCTCAGGTGCAGAAGAATGTTTGATATCATGGTAAAGACATGACATCTAGTAGGAGAAACTAGGGGTGGGGGGGTGGAATGGATACAGCATAGTATCGCAATATATTTCACCGCAATACAGTATCGATACACGGACACCAAGTATCAATCTTTTATTGTATAAACTGCACATGATAATTAAACTTTTTGGTACTAGAATAATAACCTCAATGGCTTTTTCAGTCAATTTGTTGAAACAGTTATGAAAGAGTTTTCTCCTGGTGACCTTCAGCGTGAAAGATACAAAATGTTCCTTTTGGGACTAAATAAATTGCAAAAGGTAATGCATTGCAATATATCCGAAATATTGCAATATGTTAACAATCCCATATCGTATTGTGACATAAGTATGGTGATGATATTGTATTGTGGCGCCTACATAGCACAATCTTTCTCAGCCTCTTATGGTTTTCTCAAACTATAGTATATTCTCTAGTTTTTCCTGGTTCTCTCTTCTTGAGATTGTAGGGTTTTGCTATTGAATGCTTTTCAAACACCAGAAAAAAAGATCTCTGCAGAAGAGGCATTTTACATTTTAATTGCTAAAACTCTTCCTCATGATGCATCATGTTACCTATCCTAATGTGATGTGTGTTTACTCTAATTACACCCTGTGAGAAAAGCAGTCCCACTTCCAGTCCTGCTTCATGTATTAGAGAAGGAGAATGTTCTGTGTATTAATGTTTCATCCCAGCAAAAGTACATTCTGTGCTTTAGGAATATTGCGGAAAAATGCCTTTATGCCACGTTATATAGGACATGCAGATAAATTATACATTGTGGTGCATATAATTTATGCATTTACTATATACAGTATACTATTTTGTGTTTTTGTTAGCCAACAGCATTCTTCATAGTATTTTTTATTGTGTGTTCACTCATTTACACTTTAACAACAAGTGTGTGTACAGTTTGTGTGATCTTGTCTAACTATGCTAATGCGGCTCTGCTTAATCTTCTCTTCCAGGCGATACTGAGTGGTTGCCAGATCAGGAGCTGCCTTTATCCCCCTGGGACATGGTCAGAAAGCCTCTCAGCCAGTGCATCACCATCCGCCTCAAAGGTACAAACCTGGCAACCAGAGTCTGTTCATTCAGCAGCTCTGAGCCAAAACCAGAATCAGAGCTACCATTACTGATAACAAATGGCATTTGGTGGATGAAAGGGCCTTACAAATCAGTTTGGATGCATTTGCAGTGTGGGCAGCGATGTACTGGGATCTGCCCACTGAGTCACACCGCATGAAGGAACATTTAAGCCAGGAAGAAGTATTTTTTACTTAATTAATTTTCCGCCTAAATCAGAATTAACAAATGACTGTAATTAATCAAATGTATTATTTTGATTGTCCGACACTAACAGTGACATAGAGCAGGTCTGTCATATCAGGCTCCACGTTTCTTAAGCTACAGTCCACATAAAGACAGACTTTATTTTTTTTGTTTTAACAAAGCTGACAAAATAGATCCATGGTCCCAGATGAAGCACATGCAAAACACACCATTTGCGGCTCTTCTGCTTGAAAAACATAATGAGATGTGGATGTGGTGAGACATTTTGGGCATTTTCGTGGCCACCAGGCACACATGCAGTCAATGGCACACCCAGCGACGATGGGTAGGATTGAGAGGAAATTATGCCAATCAACCACAAGTGTGACTGACACATAAAATCAGACTTGACGTCGCTCCATCCTGAGTCGGGTTTTCACATGCCAGATTCACTGTGATTACGCTAAACTAGTTTTTATTTTTATTTTTTTATTTTTTTTTAACCAGGCTGATGGAAAATAACATGGGTTATGCCAGCTGCTGCAGGCTTCGACTTCTTCTGTTCTTCTTGCTTTATGTGGAAGAGCAGACTCATGATAGCTTACTGTAATGACAGAATTCTAACCCTGGTTGGTTAAAATGAACCCTGATAGGAAAAACAGAATAATCTGCAATTCTACTTGCATAGAAATAATTAATATAAGAGTCCATATAATCTTTTACAACTTAAACAGATGTTTCCAGTTTCGGTCTAGCGATTTCTTGCATGTGGAGACAACCTAGCTTGACAATTAGACTGAGGACGGTGGACAAGTTCAGGACTCATTTGGAAATAATTGTCTGTGTCAGTCAACATGGAAGCTGTGATTAATGTTTTCCACGATGATCAAAGATAATGTCAGTTTAAGAGTCATTTTAACAACCTGCACAGTTGCTGTTTTTTTATGCTGTAGATGTAGCTAGGTTGCTAGCTGTGCGTATGGATGACTTCCCCATTCGTAATACAAAAGCTACAAAGCTCTGATTGGACCACTGTTTCTCCAGCCAAAGGAAACTGTCATCAGTGAGCACACCAAACACCAAAAAATATATATTGCAACCACGGCCGCTTTCAGTTTTTACACCTGATAATGTGACCCTAATGGGATCTGCAGATTGTTTTTGTGTGTGTGTGTGTGTGCAGTTTTCAGTGGTGATCCAGATTGAAAATCGACAGAATTTAGCAGACTGTTTTTCTGCTTGGTGGTGGATGTGTGTTAACATTCGGAATTTTTTTATTTTTTATTATTATTATTATTTATTTTTTTATTTGTTTAAAATCTGCTTAGTATTCTTGCTGCTAATGATACACTAATCTTGAAGAATGATCATAGACAGTGTAGTGGCAATCTGACCACAAAAAATGCCACTGGAGGGATTTTGAAACCATTTCCAACGCTTGCTGGTGCAAATAATGAAGTCCGCCATCGTCTTAAGGTTAATCCTTTATTTTATAAATGCAGTTAAAAACACCTACAAAAAGACTGACTGTGCAGGATTAACAACGAGCAGACGAGATCTAAAAAACATCCCTCGCACACAGCTGAGGTTGAAAAACTGCATGGCTTCCCAGATCCTAATTCCTCCATCGCCCTCACCTGTGATTCCCTTTCTAACCTCTGATAGCACACATACACACAGGTGCGCAGGTGACAGCGCGAACAAACCATTCACACACACACACACACACACACACACACACACACACACACACACACACACACTTTACACATAATACTTGCACACATTTGCCACGACAGACAGTATAATCTGTAATACGACATATGATACGAGGGTGTTCAGTAATTGTACTGCAATGTTGAAGAAAGCTGTATCTAAATGAAAATGATCTTTGTTTTACTCATTTTTAAAGACATAACTGGAACCAAACCAGGTCTGAACATACTGTAGAACCAGAACGGTTCCTCAGACACCACTGTTAATGATGATAGATGATCATGCCCTGAGCAGCAGACCGCCTCGCTCTACAGATATTAGAATACTGTTTATTTCTGTCTTCTGCTGCTGCTTCTGTTTGGCTGCCTCTGTGCCTTAAATTACTTTATCTAGTGTATTTCTCGTCTCGGTGAGTCAGGAAACAAAAGACTAAACTATTGTCTGGTGCCATGAAAATCAGGGTGAGCAGCAGCCTAAACTCTCCTTCTCTCTCCACCGCCTCTCTTCACTCGCTCAGCAATTCATTTTCTCTTTGTCTGCCTCTCTCTGCGTCTTTCTCCTTCTCCGCCTTCATCTCCGTCGGTCTCATTTTCTCTTCCGTCTTTCTGACCACCTTCCTTCAGAAGACGTCTCATTAAGTGAGGGGGTGGTATCAACCTGTCCGCTCACCAACGACTACCGCTTCGGTCTTCAACCTCTGCTTGTTCTTCTGTCTCACATTCTCAGCACTCACAGGCTTCAGTGGAAAGAAATCTATCACTAAATGCTATGACAGCTGTTACATATTCATCAAATATTTATTGAAATTTGATCAAGAGACGGTGTCAAAAAGAAAATGGTTGATTACTCGTACTCCAAAAATCCGCACATATCGTTATTCTCCTCTTTCTGGGCAATTTGAGGGAAACTGAGACAAATGTGTAACTCAAAATTCATAGGATGGCTCCTGGAAAGAACTATGTACGGTAATTCAGTACTAGTTCTAGGGGAAATGGCGATTAGTTAGTGCACAGAAGGTCAGCTGAATGTGGATTTAAAAAAATGTGTTTACAAGTACATATTCAACATATATGGAGAATACAGTTTGAAATACCAAATTTAAATCTACTTGGGCTAAAATGGAGCTTTTCTCTCAAGAAAATGGATCCTAAAAACTGATTTATCTCAATAAGAAAACTGTAATTTTTGTCTCCATTTTTCCCATAATTGGTTAAAAAAAATGACACAGTCCCTTCCAAAACTAGGAAATCACAGACCTGTAAAATAAAACATTACCATTAAATTTGATAAGATGGACTAGTAGCCAGGGTACAATAGCTGGGATGTGCCCAAATTGGCGGGACAAATATATGAAATAATAAAATGACTGCTTATCTAAGGAGCCGACACGCGTCGATGGATGTAAATAAAACAGTGGTGTGTATATAGATGTAGGGGTGGGAATCACCAGAGGTCTCATGATACGATATCATCACCATACTTATGTCACGATACGATATTATTGCGATTTTAAACATATTGCAATATTCTGCTCTTTATCACAATTTGTTACCTTTTTTCCAACTTCAAATTTTTCTCCAATTTCAAAATATGTCTCCAAAAGTAAATTTTGTCAATATCTGGTTTTATCTAAAAATATACATTTCTCTGTCTGTTCATCACTGCTGCAAAATGGGATTGTCAAGCAGACAAACTGACCAACACATATATTATAATAGATCAATACTTGGCGTCTGTGTATCGATCTATTATAATATATGTGTTGGTCAGTTTGTCTGGTTTTTCCCGTTGCAATACAAATTTGCATTAGAAGCAAGTGAACACATCATATTGTCACATTTAATTGCATGGAAGATTTGAAATGAGATTAATCAACATCTAAACTCATGTTTACCAGCGTATGGAGCCTAATTGTAACAGCTTCCACATTTAATTGTTTGAAACGATTCTGTGACGATCTGAAAATCATGTTTAATGAGAATCTTTGAGGAAGGATGAGTAAGTGTTTTTGACTTCCTCACGACGCAGATTAAAACCTCTCACAGCTATAATTCACCCTACTAACTGATAGGAAGCATTAAGAGCTATTACGTGAGTGAGTGACACTAGTGCTTACATCTTCAGAACAAACAGCTGTTGAATGTTGCGGTGTTTTTAAGTTCCAGTACAGTCTAACCACGAGGGCACCTTGAGGTTTGCGTCTGTGTGATGTAACTGAAGCTCACTGCGGTCGGTTGCTGACACTGAGCTTGTAAACCAGAGCGGATTTGAGGATTTATTGTGTGAATTTTGTGCGTGCGTGTGTGTGTGTGTGTGTGTGCGTGCGTGCGTGCGCGTGTGTGTTTGTTTTTGACAGGTCTGTCTGAGTCGTGTCTCGATGAGTTGGCTCTGGAATACCTCTTCCCCCTGCCGCTGCTGCACAATTACGTCCGCCTGGTACGCATACACACACACACACACACACCAACACACACACACACACACACACACACACACACTCATGCAAACCACACACACACACACACACACACACACACACACACACACACACACTCATGCAAACCACACACACACACTCATGCAAACACACACACACACTCACTCGATCACTCATGCAAACACACACACTCTCATGCAAACACGCGCGCAAACACACACAAAGGCCTGCAGGGGATTGAGGGATTAGATGAGTAAGATGTTGAAAAATAGGGAGGAAGCTAGAAGACTGCAGCAAGAAAATGGTGAAGAAAGGCAGAGAAAGAGAGAGATGAAGTGATGGACAGATGAAAGAGAGGAATAAAGTGCTACAGCGCCCCCTGCTGGCTGTGTCGAGGTGAAGATGTGAAGGGCTTCAAGATGACCAGTTTACATTTCATAAGATCAATAAAACACGCGACAGAACATGCATATGACAGAAACATCGACGACAGCGCACACTAAGAAACCGAAGCATCGCAGGGCTCAGATTTGATCCAGCAGCATCTGTAAATGTTTTAAATCCCACTTCTCATGACTGATTTATATTTTTTGACCGTAAGCTGATGCTTTTATCCACAGCAACTCGAGTCTGACAGTGAAATATGTTTCACAGCTCAGATCATTGCTGTAGCATGCACCTGAGTTCTACTATTGTAGTGTTAATCAATCCATGTATCATTTTCCACTCAAGTATTTTATTTACAAGAAAATATTTAGGAGGAAGGTTAGCAACAATGTATCTTTGTGAAGCTGTAACCACCATATTTCTATTCTTACTATTGATTTCTATAAAGCAGCTTATCGATTAACTAAGAGCGAGTTAGTAAACCTAAAGATACTATTTACTGTAGCATAACTAATTACGGGCTAATTTTCTGCCCAGAAAACATTTCATTCTCTCTTTACTAAAACTGCTGATTAATTAATTTATTTGTTCATGATCACATATTACATCTAATTTCAGGTATTTGGTTTACGCTCTTAACCAGAGTGACTTTCAAAGAGTGCAGCAGCAGGAAAAGCCACAGTTCCTACATCACACGTATTATCACATTATACTTCTTATTAACACTTTTGTTTGTCAGTTCATTGATAAACTAATTCATCCCTCTGTTTTTCTTTCTCTCTGTGTCCAGGTGGAACAGTATGGAAACCTCATCTTTCAAGGGCTTGAGGGCAGCTGTCAGGAGTACATCGCCAGTCTGGTCGCTCGCTGCATCAAGGTGCGTCCACCAGTTCACAAACACCGATCCAGAAAGCTACAGTCGTCCATGACGCTTTCAAGGGAATCATTCATCTCAAGGAGATAAATATAAATCTGTCGCCACCATATATACTGTAGTTCTATTTTTAAACCTTTGAGAAAACATACTAAGAGGGCTGGCGCTCCTTCTGTAGCTCAAATATAAGAATACAAATGTTTCATTTATTTTATTCTTTTTATTTGACAGGGACAGTTCAAATGGTATACACATTGTTTCATTTGAATAAAATGACATTGAGGCAATGTATGTAGGACTTCTAAGATAAGATAGACTTTATAAATCCCACACTGGGGAAATTCCTGTGCTACAGCAGCTCAAAAGAAAAGAAATTACACAGAGCAGAATAACACAAATACACATTAAGTAGACATAGGAGAAAAAATATACATAAAGTATAAGAAATAGAATTAGTTATAATAATAATGATAATAATAGTAATAAAACAAACATATTTACACAATAAACCCCCTTATATAAACAGACAGATGAGTAAGGTGCGGATGAATATTTGCTATCTAGCTGTAGCAAATGAAATGTGCAGACCCTGTCCCTGGTTAGGTTTTTAAGAAATAAAACACATAATAAAGTATCATAGAAATTTGACCAGCTTATGTTGCATTAAGCCTCTTTGTCAACCCAAATATTGTAAAATTAGAAAGTGATTTTTGGAAATGGTTTGGGAAAGATTCCCAGAACAGCTGTTATGGGCTTCCAATTTCAAAATGTGAATGCTATAGTATGAGTATGAGTGAGTGGTGCGATGGTCCAGTCAGGTGAAGGAATGTCTGGGTGAATCAGAGAACTGTCGTACAATCCCACAGAGATTTCTCTTTTTCATGGCCCTCCAGCACCAGACCAAAATGGAAAAAACAAAAAGCTCACAATTTCACTTTTTTCACACTGGAGGTTTCTGAGATTACTCTTTTTTGTAAACGTCCGTAAGTCCCCCCCACTTTTAAAAAAAATAAATGATCAGTTCACTACTTTTATTGAATTTATGTGTTTTATTCAATTTTATAGCATTTAAAAAAAAAAAAGATAGTGTTGAAAAAGGGGGGGGAAGTTGAAAAAAACCACCAAAAACGTCAAAAGCGCAGAAAAAAATTGACTAAACAATCGTAAAAAGTGTCGAAAAAGACGGCCTTAACGTTGACATTTTTTTATTCTATTTTAAACCTACATTGTGTAATTTTTTTTGTTGATTCTTAGCAAAAAAAACACCTTTGTTCTTTCACAAATATGTACTCATTCATGTGTAATTACCTTCACCAACTAATCAAAGTATTCTCGTAAGCGTAGAATCTGTCATTTAGAATACATACAGGAGGGAGGGAAAAGGAGAATTAAAACGACAACGCGACAGGCAAAGCAACAAGTTAAGTTAATATTGGAGTGGCTAGAACAGCTGCGTGTAAACGATGGGGATATTAAGAGATAATTTCGGGTTCGGCCACCGTAGCAGTTGAAACGCGATCAGAATGGGAGGGGCTAGAAAGTAATATTCAGTTGGTTGTCATATACAATTTCATCACTAGATGGGAGAAATTCTTACACAATGTAGCTTTAAATTTTGACCCAGAAAAACTAAGTTGCAGGTCGACAGGAAGACAACATGTGGGTTAAAGCTAATTTAAATGTGGCTCCGTTGTTGTCTGATGCAATGATACAGAAACTGGATGCAAACAGCAAACCACGACAATATCTCACCACAACATGATGAAACACTGCAGGTCAGGACAACTCGGGCAGTAGAATTGATAAATCAATAGTGGCAATATTTTCATTTCATAACATACTGTGCTGTAAATATCAGAGCACATTCAGTACTGTTTTCATGATGTTTGAATAACTGCTGTTCAATCTCAAGGGTTTCCATGGTAAAGGCATCAAATGGAGGTTTCCTGCAGTGGCACAGACGTCTGTTATATCTGATATGAGCAGATGTGTTGTAGCATGAAAAAGGTTGAGGTTATAATGATTAGATGTTTGAATGTACGAAATGGTTTTATTTACACAGAGAGAGCTTGTTGGCCTTCTTTTGAACTGATAGTTAAAGCTGCAAAGATGAATCAATTGGTTGTCGAATATTAAATTAATCGCCATCTATTTTGATAATCGATTAATTGTTTTGAGAATTTTATGAAAAGAAAGTTAAAAAACATCACGTCATCTTGGGCTTTGATCGACATTTCTACCATTTTTGTGACATTTTATAGACCAAACATCTAATGATTACTCGTCAGATTAATATAAATCAACAGATTAATCGACAATGAAAATAATCTTTAGTTGCAGCCCTACTGATAATTGATATTGGCGTTCAATTAATTAGTATTAATTCAGTCTGAGAAGAACTGCTTCTATACATATTTCTCTTCTCGTCTGTATTTATGTCTTATATCTGTTTTGCCACCGTTTACCTTTTTAATACATATAATTGTATACATATGTATATACTGCTATACTACACATTTAAAAAGAACTAAAGGAAGGAGGAAGGAAAATGTCTTCAGCAGCTGCATGTCGACTGAACTCTCCGATGTGCCTGGAAAAGCCCTCTCTGCTCATTCAGATTCTCCTCTTGCTGCATTTCTCTCGGTGCAGAGTAGTAGTAGATTTTTCTGTTTCCATGACAACGTGCCCCGTTCCTACCTCTCCCTCTCTCTCCACCAGTCCAAGCAGGAGACGGGGGGGCTCGGCTGTGACGTGGTGAGGGTGGAGGTGGACGAGAGCCTCACCAAAGAGCAGCTGCTGGAGACTTTCATCACCTGTGGTAGGGACGGACACACACACGGACACACTCACACTCACACACTCACTATGACGTTTTTATGACCTTTTTATGATATTATATTACTTACTATACTGACTTTTTCAACATTACTTTTTATACTATATCATGACTTTTCTATGAATCTCTCGACATACTATCCTATGACTTTTGTCCACAACATATGACTTATTCTGACTTTTCTCAACATACTATAATATGACTTTTTTATGACATACTATACCATAGTATTTTTCAACATATACTATGTCTTTTTTTAACATACTATAGTATGACATATTCAGAATTTTTTCGACAAACTGATTTTTCTACTTACTATACTGACTTTTTTTCCTCCCCATTTTCCCATCAATCCACCCCCCCACACCCAAATCTATACTATAACTACTACACTTACATACTAATTATACTTTATGAATTTTTTGAAAAACTATAATGACTTTTTATGACTTTATTTCAACATAATATAGTATGACTTATTCTGACTTTTTCTGCTTTCGATTTTTTATGACATACTATGACTTTTTTATGAATTTTTCGACATCTATACTATGACTTTTTTATAATTTTTTTTAACACATTATACTATGACTATATATATATATGACTTATTCTGACTTTTCTCGACATACTATATTATGACTTTTTTATGACTTTTTATTACATACTATACTATAACTTTTCAACATACTACACTGATATTTTGATGACTTTTTTCAACATAATATAGTATGACTTATTCTTGTTTTTTTCGACTTATAATATGACTTTTTTCGACATGCATAAAAACAGCTCATAAGTTATTATTCAAAATCCCACTGTTGGCTTGTGTGTCTCTTCCTGCCTCAGGTTTCCTGCTGCCGGCGGTGGGGTCAGGGGTCGGTGTGCCAGCCGGTAACACGGGCCACTGTGTGGTGGTGCTGCTGGAGGGACTGGAGAAGGCTTCATCCCTAACAGGCCTGCTGGGAGACCTCTGCCACAGTCTGGACAACAGGCGCTCTGCCTCCCCGCTGGTTCTCAACACTGGTACGACTCGCTGCAGCCGGGCTTGGACTTGAACCATAATCAAACGTATTTTATATTCTCAATTTTTACTACTAGGGTGAACCAAAGTTAAAAAAAAAAAAAAAAAAAAAAAAAAAAAAGTTCAGTTAGCTTTTTAAGATTTTAGAGTTAACGTTTTTTAAAAAAAATCAAAGCTGGGCGCCTGGGTAGCTCACCTGGTAGAGCGGGCGCCCATATATAGAGGTTTACTCCTCGACGCAGCGGGCCCGGGTTCGACTCTGACCTGCAGCCCTTTGCTGCATATCATGCCCCCTCTCTCTCACCTTTCTTGTCTTCAGCTGTCCTATATATAAATAAAGGCTTAAAATGCCCAAAAAATAATCATAAAAAAATTAATAAAATCAAAGCTGATTTATTTGTGGAGGAAAAGAGAAATAGTTATTTTTTAACTTATTTAAAAAATGGACACAAAAATCCATTAAATGTGCCTAATGCAGCTTTAATATAACCAGAAAATCTCCTCTTTCAATCATACATCTAGAACCTCTTTATTCTGCTTTAAATATTCTATATATATAATCCAGTGTTGTGTCCTGCTAAACCTTTCAGATATGGGCTATCATGTGTATGTAGGTTATATCCAGGATTAGTGTCTGATATTTAAATTTGAATGTAAAATTTGGATTAAAATAATGTCATGCGTGTGGCCGGGTTGGCTCAGTTGGTAGAGCAGGCGCACATGTATAGAGGTTTACTCCTCGATGCAGCGGCCGCGGGTCTTTGCTGCATGTCATTCCCCCTCTCTCTCCCCCTTTCATGTCTTCATCTGTCCTGCGAAAATAAAGGCCTAAAAATGCCCAAAAAAATATTTAAAAAAAAATATCATGCAAACATCACTGAATCAGAATAACTCAAACCAGTGTGATAAATATACAAGGATTGGGCTTAGTGGTTAAATAGCCCCCCGGCAACAGATGTGACTGAGTGTCCTCTTATGAAACCAGATAAGCACCAAATAGTAAACAGTAAAGTGTTTGACTAATACTTGAAAAAAATCAATCGACTTTCTGTCCCCCCCGTCCCTCCTATTTATTCATCCCTCAGGTCCCCACCACTTCTGCGAAGGCAGCTTCCTGATTGCGACGCTGTCAAAGCCTCGCCTGCAGGGTTCAGAGCTCCGCCTGCAGCAGCATTTCCGCTGGGTAACGCTGCGCTGGGATCAGGAGCCGCTGCACGGCCTGCTGGGAAGACACCTCCGCAGGAAGCTGCTTCATAAGGTCAGTGTGAGGTTTAGTTGCAGCTGCCTAAGACAGACACATTGTGATCACTGTTAGCAAGCCGTATAATGCAAAATCACATCTGGATTTGCTTGGTGGTTAATATCTATAATGATAAATATAGCTTTCCTTTTAATGTTTGATATTTCCTGGATATTTACATTTTTCTAGTGGATCGAGTCCTTTCCACTGTCTCTGTGACAAAGATAAATGCAAAGAAGTTATTATAAATTGGAAGAAATAATCAAATAATAGATGGTTGGTAAAGCGATTTATTGAGTGCTGTGAATTTGAAATAAAATAAACAATATATGCACAGAGAAATCCTCAGAATACATAACAAGAGCTGTTTTGCTGTACTGAACTGTACTGAAAGTAATCTTTTTGTTCCATTGCTTAGTTCAATTCAGTTGTGTAGACAAAAGCAAAAAAAGAAATCTTATCTCTTCCTCCACCACTCCACTCCAGATGGGGACTGGAGTTTGGTCACCCGATGGCGTCATGGAGCGGTCGGTGTTGTGGGTGAGCCAGGTTTGGCAGCAGCTCAACGCCTGTCTGTCCCGTCTGGGGACCCATGAAGCTTTGCTGGGCCCGCAGCTCTTCCTGTCCTGCCCTGTGGTCCCAAACAACACACAGCCAGTCGTCAGGTGTGTGTGTGTGTGTGTGTGTGTGTGTGTGTGTGTGTGTGTGTGTGTGTTTTTTCTCATATCGTAAACTGTATGTTACCACAAGGCAAATAAAGATTAAACACCCACATTTGAAGGTGACAATGGTCTGTAAAGTTAAACCAGAAAATAGTTTTATTTTTATTTGTGACCAAGGTTTTATTGGTTTTTCATTAAATTTTGGGTGTAACAATATATAACAAAGTATAATAATAAACCAGACAGTGTTGGGCAAGTTACTTCTAAAATGTAATACATTATATTACTAGTTACTGTCATTTGAGAGTAATCTGAATTGTAATGCTTTACACTACTTTTGCATTACTTTCACCAAAATAACGATCAATAATCAATAAGTTTGATTTGGCAGCTAGCTTGTGAATTTCACCACCGGATCAATAAAGTCTCCTCTATATCCACTTTAATACATCATAGATTATTCATAATATTTTGTATAATTAATATGAATATGCAAAGTAACTAAAGCTATAAAAATAGACAAGTAAACTGTACAATAGGCAAGTAGGAGAAAATGAAAATACTCAATTAAAAGTACCTGAAGTATGGCGTAGTTACTCTCCACGGCTGATAAAATGCAGTGATATTACGTGTAGCAAGCCTCAACATTAATTCCCGACATGTTTCTATCGGTCAGCAGCTCGGACACACTGCTGTCCGCGCTGACGTACCGTCACCTGTTGGGACACAGATGTTGTCCGTACCGTCTCTGGTTCTGGCTCTGACCGCGGGAACAGTGACGGGACAGCTCGCTTCAACGCAGCGTAATAACTCCTGAAAATAATGTCCATCTCGCAAATGTATCTGTCTCTGCAGTCATCTCAACCATCGAACACAGCGACAGGAAATAATACTCACAGCTTTTTTTTTTTCCTGTGAAGAAATGTTTCGGGGGAATTGTTTTGGGGAATTCTTAAAAAAACAAAACAACACTAAATGTTGCGTTAAAATGCGTTGAGATGTAACGGGTATAATATTACCGAAATTGAATTAGTAATGCGTTATATTATTATATTACTGCGTTACAGCAAAAAGAAATACATTACTGTAATTGCGTTACTCCCAACACTGAAACCAGACATAGTCCAAAATGCAAATACATTGGTCTCCTTTCTCATCAAAAGTTCAAAATATCAAACATATATATTACTTCATCACCCTCCCAAACCCCACCTCTCCACCCGATCCACCCTACCTTGTGGCCTAAGTTCTTTTAAAGAACCAAATCATACTTCAGTCTTACACCATAAACTAGAATTTCCAAACTTGACATCAATATTACCCTAGTATAATTTGTTACTCGCAGTATTTCATGTAGTTACAGATCATTCATAGTGTAAATGGACATTATTAAAAATAATCGAACAAATAAATTAAACAAAATGGCTACTCTGCAGTGATGGTCGGGGCTATATTTTGAGTCAGCCTGGGTTGACTCAATAACATGACTGATTGTTAATCAGAATCAGATGTGTTAATGCAGACACACATTAAATATATAATTAATACATCTCTGTAGTGCAGACTCTGTATTACACACTACACTAAATATTGCATTTAAATAATAATAAATAATTAATAAATAACCAGCTTTTCAAAATAACAGTTGCAAGGTGCAATTTTAAGCTCATTAAACTATTTTCAAAAAAAGTGCTATAACAATTTTACTGGCATTGCTCCCATTATCCTCCGTGACACCCACTCTTCCACTTTGCCTGACAACTCTTCTCCAAAACAAACTACGCTGAGATAACAGAGCTCAGCCCATAGCTTCACACACTCCAGCAGTGTGAAATAAAAACAGGACACATAATTTCACTGTGTGTAGTGTTAACTATGCTAACTAACCGTGTATTGTGAACCGCGTGTAGTGATTAAAAAAAAACAGACAACAGCTGTGTCTCAAAGACCGGGCAGCAGCCGGGACGTTGAGAATCCACGCGCGAGAGGTGATGGATATTTCCAGTCACTTCGTCATGTATTCACTTCGTTGAAACAAGAGAAGAAAGCGTCACTGATGTGAAGAATAGGATAGAGAAACATATAAATGTTCTCTGCCTGCCGTATGCCAACGCTCCCCCGTCTCTGCCCAGGCGTGCCCCAGCTGCCCACATTTGTTGACAAACTGACGCACACGTGACGGTGAAATGGCGATTTATCCCTTTAAATGTGAATAAATAACAGTTACACTCACCGCCAGCAAATGCTCTTTCCGTTGTGATAGGTGGTATCTTTACAACTTGCCGTTAACTTGTTTCCTACAGACTGTGTTGATGCGACTTGTGGTTTTATATATATATATATTGAACTCAGTTAAGGCGGCATGCACTTGTTGTTAAGGCGGGCCGCCTAAACTGCAAAGTGCTGCGGGAAACCCTGATATGTGTATGATCATCTTGCAACACCATGGGCTCGAACTCGGAACAATTGAGGCCGTAGGCAGGTTCTGATCTCAGGGAGCTATTATCTGGGTTATGTCACAAGTGGCATTGCAACACTTGGTAGACAAGGATCAGGCTTGCATGAAAATGCTGAATTTAAAGCTGCTGTAAAAAGAATTATCAGAAGATTCTGAGAATTTGTGTACTTGGTTAAGACAACATAGAGATGCCTGGGATTTAGCTTCAAAAACATCAATAAATGCAAAACTGATGTTTAAAGATGCTCTATTTTGCATTGACTACAATGCATAGATGGGGACACAATCTTTGAATGTTGTGATTTTTTTTGGGAAGAAATTGCAGTATTTGTTTACACGACTGTATGCCTGAAAATGTTTTAATGCACTGTGGGCTCAATTTTTGATGAATAAAAAAATTTGAATGGTAAATTTGTGGAGACAGTCTGAAGAGGAAGTTGCCCAAATTAGGTGTCAATTGAAACAAACGTGGGAGGAGATAGGTTTAAGAAGTTTTGCAGTATTTGCAAAAAGCAGAGTGATGGACTTTGCTACAAGGTCACAGCAGAGCATAGTTTCTGCTCTATTGGGGCTACAGTTTGGCATAAGTTGTGAAGTTGTAGAATGTACAGCTGATTTTTTTTTTTTTTTATGAATTTTTAAAGTTTTAGAATTTTAGATGGCTGTTGTAGCGCCACCATCAGGACAATTAGCACACAAATCTCACTGATTAAGTTTAGCATAGGACTTGACTTATGTGTAAAGTTTGAGTTTTCGTGCATGGGAACATGGATTTCTTAGGAAGAAGAAGAATAATACAGGCAAATACAATAGGGTCCACGCAGCTTCGCTGCTCGGCCCCTAAGAAGTAAATTTCATAGTAAAAAAGAATTGTTTTATAACGTGTGTGTGTGTTTACTTCAGGTGGCTGGCTCGCCTCTGGAACGCCGTGGTTGTCCCCCGCGTGGAAGAAGCCATCATCTCACGGGTAACTGCCAAGCGCTCCACCATCTCCTCCTCCTCTTCCTCCTCAACGCCGTCGTCGCAGCGACTGTCTCCTAGCAACTGTGGGCTGAGTGCTGGGCAGCAGGCAGTGGTGAAAGCCGCCCTCAGCATCCTGGTCAACAAGGCAGTACTTCAGGGCTGCCCTCTGCCTCGTCACGGTGTGTGTGTGTGTGTGTGTGTGTGTGTGTGTGTGTGTGTGTGAGACATTCGAAAAAGAGGCTTAATTTACATGTTTCACTTTCTGCTGTAGGGCACCACTAAATCATTAAATGATAATGATGTTTCATTTTTTACCTGCAGAGATTGACAGGTACCTGCTGGAGTTTCGGGGCGGGTCCTTCCCTTTGTCAGCCATTGGCTCCTACAAAGGAAGTGGCGGTGGAGGAGGTAGGAAGGGACGGGACAGCGGCAAGTTGAGACGATCCAACACCAGCCCTCGGAAGAAAGGAAGCCCCGCCTTAAGCTGGAGCTCTGGCGGTTCCTTTAGAGAGGGTAAGATGGCTGCTCTGCCAGCAGTGATACAAGCCGTGTCCCAATTCAGGGACCATGAAGCTACCCTTTAGAAGTAAATGACATGGTCGGCCACTCCTAGTCAATTTGTAAAGTCAAAATGTTTTGAATCACCAGGAAGTTTCCCTTAGGTTAAGTGTAAAAAGTGTATGACTCTATTTGCAAGTTAAAGGGTAACTACTGTTTTTTTTCAACCTTGGCCCCATTTCCCCATGCAATATAGACTGATCCAGTATTGAGCAAGATCACAATGACGGGCCGGTGCAAACCGAGCTGCAATGCAACCTAATAGGGCAATTGCAGAGCCTTGCTTTTTGTCCAATAAAAGTGATTTGTTTTGGTACTGACAAGGCTCAGATTGTTACTGAAAGTGTCTGACAACATTATTGATCTCAGGACGTGAATTGTTGTCTGAAGACAGCGGTGTGGAGAGTGAAACACGAGACGAGAAAAAAGTGTTCAGGTAGTCTGTTGTCACGGAGTAGGCTACAGAAATTATAGGCTCCTGTTATCTAAAAGATTTTCAATGTAATTGCTCAATATTTAAATGATTTTGACAATGTGGATGAGGTCGTTATAATTGGATGGTCTCGAAGCTTTGTTTAATTAATGTTACCAACATTGTATCGCTCACGGTGTTTCCGCACGGATGATTATTACTGTCGCACAACAGGCTGACACTACTGTGCGGCACATGCCATGAAGACTGCCGGCAGCGTAAATAGTGAGGGGCTAAGAGAAGAGACAGGCTGGAGAAAACGACAGAAAGTGTCCCAAGTTTGGAATCAGTTCAAACGTAATTAAAACGAAAACTCTGTACAGTGTGTCTACTGCAAAATCAAACTAGCTTACCACAATAATAGCACGGCGTCAATGCTTCAGCATCTCAACAGAAAACACTGAGTCTAACTTAATCATCCATTCCACGAAGCGGATCCGAAAAAAGTAAATCACAGAGTCGTATGGACGATGAAACTACACCAAACACAACAGCTACCGAAAACAAAGACAAGAAAATACGTAGTGGTGACCACAATTTGATCTAAAGAGCCGACTTGTTGACTATCCCTTCGGAAAAACAGCTGATTGTTGCGCACCACTCTCTCTCACTCTCTCTCTTCATGGAGAAACAGCTGATCAACGATCTACTAGCATAAGTGTAACAGAGCTGTGTGACATTGTAATCAAATATATAAATGAAAATAGGTTGAGTATAACTTAGATATACGTATAGGCCTATATACAGATCAGTCTCAGGTTGAAACTTGTAGTTCTGAAAGTTAAGTTGCACAACTTAAGGTCATGTTTATGTATGTGTACTTACAGCCTTAGTTTGTATAGCCAATGTAATATGGCACTTAAATGCACTTAATATGTTAAGTTTTTTGAGAGATGATATTGTAAGCAATGTAGGCAATAAAAATGTTTGTATATTGTATATACAAAAACTATTGTATATTATTGCTCTTCAATAAAACAAAAGTATTTCTTATCCGATTAATCGATGGAATAATCGGTAGAATACTCGATTACTAAAATAATCGATAGCTGCAGCCCTAGTATTAGCTCATGTCTCGCTGCCCCGTTGATTAGAGGAGGAAATCCTCTGACGTGGTGACACAGCGTTGAGTCCGAGGTACTGGACACATCCAGACCACAGAGATCTGGCAGCAACAGGTCCCACTCCTGACAACGTATTCTTTGGGCATATAGGGGCACAGCACCCACGGGGAGCACCACCAATATCCAGAGCCCTGCAACCCTCCAGCTGTTTCACCCCCCTCCGCCCGCTCTCTCTTCGTCCGTAACGTAGGCTACCCTGGCTGAAATGAATACAGGTGCTCATCGAACTACAATGACCTTATCCACATTGTCGAAATCAATTAAATATTGAGCCAAATAGATAACAGGAGCCTATGATTTCTGTAGCTCTGAAACAACAGACTACCTGAACGCCTTTTTCTTGTCTCGCGTTTCACTCGTCACACCGCTGTCTTCGGACAAAAAGTCACGTCCTGAGATCGATAATGTTGTCAGACGCTTTCAGTAACAATCTGAGCCTGTCATATAGCAATTTATTGGACAAAAAGCAAGGCTCTACAATTGCCCTATTAAGTTGCATTGCAGCTCGGTTTGCACCGGCCCGCCATTGCGATCTCGCACAATACTGGACCAAATTCAAAAAATGTTGGTCACGTCAGTCTATTAGACACAGATGCATGGGGAAATGGGGCCCATGTTAAAAAAACTGTAGTTACCCTTTAAGTGAAGACGTAACAAAAAAAGTGGTTTGTACAGGTTTCATGATAACTAAGTTAACAGTACATGTGATGTTATTCTTAAATACTTAATAGGGCTGTCAGCATTAACGCGTTAATTGCGATGCGATTAAGAGCCGAGCATAACGCGTTAATTTTTTTTAATCGCATGCCGCCATTTATTAATTTATTTTCACTTCACTCGGCTTTGCGTCGTGCCTAACGGGCTACTATTTTAACCCTTTGCCACCATACTTCCTCGTAACAACACGTCCTGCAGCTGCAGGCTGCAGACATGATGGAGAAAGACAGCAGCAGCACAATTCTGAATGGCGCTTTTTATTTTCCAAAACTCCCGGACGGGTCGAAAGCCATATGCACATTGTGTAAAGCCGAATTAAAATATCACCGAAGCACGTCACGCTTGAGCTACCACCTACGGAGCTAAGCATAGTAGTACAGTTAACGTGACTCAGGTTGATGCTAGCGGGCTCAGGCAAAGCAGTATTTTGGAGAGTGCTACTTGCCGACCTGTGGATGAAACCAAATCCAAAAAAATTACTACAGCTCTTGCAAAATGGGTGGCAACTAACTGCAGACCTGTCAGCATCGTAGAGGACTCTGGTCTAAAAGAAATACTACGGTTGGCATGTTCTGACCCGTCTTATACGCTGCCATCGAGGGGGACAGTAGTTTCACCATACACAGCCTGTATGACACGGAGAAAGCAGCTAAACTGGAACTGCTGCAAAGTGATGCAAGGTGATCACTGGACGTCAGTGAGTAATCAAAATTATTTAGGAGTTACTGCACATTATATTGACTCTAGATTCAAATGTGTGACTAGATTCACACATTTTTCTGTTGTTTACAGTAAATAAATAATTACAAATCTTAAAATCAAGTTCATAAAGTCACTTTCTTTGCATTCATTTGATTCCCAATCAAGATCTACTGGTAAGAATTACTTTCCATTGATAATATGTACTTAAAAACTGTTCTGAAATGCAAAATAATAGAATTTTAATCATGTGATAAAACATGCGATTAATCACGATTAACTATAAGAATTTGGCGATTAATCGCAATTAAAAAAATGAATCGTTTGACAGCCCTAATACTTAATGAAGAACTGGCAAACAATGCACTAGGTAAATAGAACATATAACTTTCATTTTAACGACATATGCAAGTTGCAAATACAAAGAGCAGTCAAATCCTGACTTTCATTATTTACAACCCTGCGACTTTACAATACCCAGCATGGGTTCATTTCTGACTTTACAAGATGCCTGAACGCTCCATTAACGGACTATGGAGTATTAAGGGCTGAAAAGGATACACCAGTGTTGTCCTCGATGCATTTTCCAGCTGCATTTGGTTTCTTTGAGCGGGGACAGGCTTTGTTGACCCATTGTAAAGTCTAGGGTCTAGAAATGTGGATTTCAGAGGGTCCAGCCCTGAACTGGGGACACTGGCTTTGTGTCACCAGTATCCACAAGGGGGCATTCTTTAACAGGCTTAACATTTGCTAAATGCTGCTGTCATTCAAACAAAATGTCCCTGTTAGTTCACAGACCTCAGTGGGGATGATTTAAACCACATTTTACCTTTGCTAGCAAGTTGTTTCTAATTAAACTGTTGACAGAAAAGTCTAAGATTATCCTGAGTAACTGGAACGTTGTTTGTGTAAAGAAAACAGTTTTTTTAAATGTGTAAGACTAAACTCTGAGTACAACAAACTAAATTCCATTCCCCTCTATTGTATTTGGTATTTGAAATCTCAAAGCTCTACAAATGAAACCAAAACTGTTTGCATTGTTTAGATTACAGATGTGTTAAAAAAAAATGTTTTTGTGATTTGAGTGAACCGACCCATTCGAGTCACGTTACTAACAAGTTTGTTCCTATGTGCTTATGATTGCAGGTTCACTGTCTAGCACTGATGTCAGCTTCATCTCCAATGGCAAAGTCCAGAGGTTTGTGTTCTCTAATATTGATTATTAGCATGCAGTGCAAGTAGTAGCAGCAGTATTGGTCCAGCGGCGTAGCGCCGGTACTATAGCAGGACAGTCAGCAGAGAGCAGACCTGTATGAAGGGCTAAAATATGTCACTAAATTGAATTTCATTGTGTTTGTAGGGAGCCTGTAGGTCTGTCTGTGTTCTCTGATGACGAGACAGATTTGATCAGAGAGCTGCAGACAATGTGCACCAGCAAGTCAGAACCTGACATCAGCAAGGTACCCCTGCACCCACCCACACACACACAGTTTGTACAACACTTGAGTAATCTTCAAAGATTTTCCCAGATGTTGGTAGAGAACAAAAACAATGCATGTGTAAATAAGCAACTGTCTGTTCATCATGCCAACTTAAAAGCTGATGTTTATGTAGATCAGTGTTTCTCAACAGGAAGCGTTCAGAAGATGACGGGGGGGCGCTGCAAGCAATATTTTGGAAAGGGGGGCATTGAGGTGCCCTTGGGGGGGCTTCAATGCTAGTTTAAACCAACGATTCACAATAACAATACATGTTTACACTTTAAACTACTTGCAAAAAACCTGCCAGTTTACAGCCTTGCAACTGGACGAGACGGTGTATCGTAACTATTCTTCTCTTCTGTTAGCTTTGTTTGGCGCAGCTCCATGCTGCCTTCATGGAAACGGGACGTCAGAGCATCATCTTAAATGAGCTCCGTACTTCAGCGTGAAGCTGCGTTCAGATAAAAAAACAGGGGTGGTGCGACGTCCTGTTGTGTTCTTTAACCCCCCAATGTAGCACAATAGACTTTATATTTCACAGTAACAGTTTTTCGTCAGATCGTTTATAGAACACAACGTTTCCTACTGCACCTGAAGGACGGAGAAAGAGAGAAAGCGATAGAGGCAGTGATGTAACTCACGTCTCCTCAAAACGCAGCGCGTTGTGGGGTTGCGTTTCTCCAAACTTTGTTTTCTGCTATTTACTCGCAAGACAGGCGATAGCAAACCTAAACTCTTCTAAGCATCAACAAAGGGCTCTCTCTAACTTTCAAAGGTTGTAAACTTATTTCCATTCGGAAGTAAATCCTTCTGCTTTTACCCCTTGATAAGTGCCATCTTTTTTTCTGTTGTAGTTTCTGACTGGCTGCTGTTAGTGTTTGTAATACCTAATTAAAGTTTGAATGTTCCATATCTAGTCGTTCTGATAGGATGTTACCTAATTTAAATTGAATGTCAAATGATTTTTTTAAAACCTGTAAATATAATTTCTATTCACGTGGCTGTTTTGATACCTGGGAAACTAATACATATGTTCTTTGTCATTCAATTATATGATTTTTTGATTATTTTTGTTAACAACAATAATAGGCCTAATATTAGGGCGTAATCATTAATATTCGGGGCAATTAGCCTACATCTTATTTGATGGGGGGCGGTTAAGGACCTGGATAATGGATAGGGGGGCGCTGGCACAAAAAAGGTTGAGAACCACTGATGTAGATAAATTCACATAAGTAGTATAACGGATTAAAGCGGTACAGATTCAACTCCTTAATGAAGGAAAAATACATATATCTAAATGGACCTCTGACTATAACTGTCTCTGTCATCCAGTGTAACTAACCACACTAAATATTGAACCTAACCTTAACCACTCAGGTCTTAATTACACTGCCATTTCCAAACACTGCTTTTAGGTCACATGTTTTGACTCATTCCTGCCTCTTTAATTCATCGCTGTCATCCTTCCAAATATAGAGACTGTGTGTGTGTGTGTGTGTGTCTGTGGCACTGCACTGGCATGGTGATGACATTTACCTTAAAGTAGCCTGCCGGCTAATGTATGCTATAAAAAGTCAAAGTTTAGCATGTCCTAAAAAAAGTCATAGAATGCCATAAAAATGTCATAAAAAAGATGTGTGTGCACTTTTCCTGTGCGGCCCTCAAGCATATGCTGGCTCCCTAAACTGGCACTCACTCATCAAAACTTTGGGATACTGTTACTAAATACTGTTCTAAATACTGTTTGAGATATTTCCACCCACGTTCTGGTGAAAAACACTTGATTTGCAATTACTGAGAAATGCAAAGATCCCTTTAAGAAATACTTTACCAACTATGTCAAAAACATAATCTCTTGAAAGCCTCGTTTCCAAATTATTGGTCTCACACCTTTAAAAACTAATCCCAGTCTTTCACCTGCATGACCCTGATGCTGATGACACTTGCTCACCAACATCCCACCCAGTAATTTACCCCAAATAATGACATGTTGCACAGAAAAGTAAAGATGTGTGTTTTACCTGCTGCTTAACGTTCATCTCCCACATATCTCTCAGGCCAAAGACGACTTGATCCTGTTCTCCAGCTCTCCCAGCGAAGCGACGCCCCCCCGCAAGGCCGAGCAGGAAACTGCCGTCCAGCAGCAACCACAGACGGTGAGAGGGGGAAAAGAAAAAAAAAGTAGAAATACATCGATGACTGCTCAGCGTGGAAATGATTTAAAAGTTACTGCATTTAATCTGTGTGTGTGTGTGTGTGTGTGTGTGTAAAAGTAACAATACTGCATTTCAGTCATTGTTTGCAGCTATTTTTATTTTGGCAATTTATTTGTTTAAAAACACACACACACACACACACACACACACACACACACACACATTAAGCGACCTGACTGAGCCGCAAGCGGGTGACTCGAATTTATAATGAATGTGTGTGATTGTTTTGTATAACATGAATTCATGTGTCTCTTGTGTGTTTGGGGTTACCTCACATAATTGACCTGTCCAGTATTAGCAGTTGTGGGACTGTACAGTTGTACAACACGTCATCATTACTGCAGGTTTAGTCGTAACTCTAAGTTTGCACTTGATGTACAGTAGCATCTTTTAGCTCATGGTTTTGGTGTTAACAGCGAATTGATAGTATGATTCAGCTTATTAAATATGTCAGTTGTATTTATGAATTATTAAAACAAACAAAAATTGAAAATTCAATTTTCAAAACCGTTCAGAACCCACCAGAGCCATGTCTGGCATGCAGGAATAACTTCTATACCAATAAAGAAGAGTTGTGAATCATTCTAATACCAGACCTTAGCCAACCTTTACAATTATTTAAAAGTCTATCTACTTTTTTTCGTATTTGTTATTTTGTGTTGGTCCCAGGATGAACTGAAACAAAGTGTAGAAAGTGAAATATATCCTTTTAAAGGGAGTATGCGTCTTCCTACTGTAAGTGCTCGTGAGATCGTCAAACAGTAACTGAAACCCCTTCCCTCTTAGGGTTGCAGCGGTATATAGCATGGGATGAAAATTGATGGTTTTGTGCCATGTACATTTGCTGAACTACGGTATTGAGTTTTTTTTTTCCAGCTGTAATTTCTTTTGTTCAAACGGGAGATATACAGCTTTCTCTTATTTTCAAAAAGGGAGACTTTTTACAAGTTAAACAATTATAATAAAGTGTTTGTTCAACCAAAACCCCTGTTTTCATTCCTTCAAAGGTCATTGTAATTGACAATTGTGTAATACCATGATATTTTCTGAGATGGTTATCGTACTGCGAGTCTCATGCCGTTGCAACCCTACTCCCTTCACACCTTTCCCACGTTTGATATAACGGAACTGCGTGTGACAATTTAGGCAGCAGACAAGCTCTTATGAAGTGTCGTTCATCTTTCCTAGAATGCATTCATGCATGCAAAAATGGCAGAACTATTTGACAGAGAACTTTCTCACCTTTGCACACCTGGCCAATCGCAGCGAGGAGTGGGTCTTAAACTGCTATTACTTCCTTTTTGTGTACATGGGGCAAGTTGTACAGACCTGCAGTTGGATAGTCGTGGTTCAGTAGGTGATTAAAATGGCTCCAACTCACCAAACTCTGTTTCTTTGTCCAGACTGTGGTCCGTCAGTCCAGCCTCAGCTCCAGCCACGCAGCCGCCCAGAGCAGCGACCGACGTTCAGGCTCTCGCGTCAAATCTCAGCTCCCAATCCCGAGCAGCAGGGGGCAGCAGACACGATCCTCCAATGCTGCCTCCAGCAGCAATAGTAACGGCAGCAACAGCAGCAGCAGCCCCAGCCGAACCCAGACACCCCCCAGCCGCAGCAGAACCACCAACAGCAGCAGAACAAAGCAGGCTCCTCCCAGCAGCAGCAGCAACAACTACTACTACCGCAACCTCAACGAAAACAACCAATCACACGAGGACATCTGGATCCTCCACAGAGACCTGCATGAAAACAACAAGTAGACATCTCCCCTCCCTCCCTGATTCCGCTGTGAAAACCTCCCTCCATAATGTAAAGACTAGGTACTGACGACCTTTGACTTTAAGTATTTGTACTTGTTATATCCGTACTTGTTACACTGTACTACAGTTGTGTACTTGGGGACCATAGTTTTACTCTATCACAGTATTTGAAGTATTTGTTTGGTTTGGTAAGACTTTAAGTGGGGAAAAAAAAACAACAGAAGGTAACGCAGCAGGTTACTTCCTGTTGCCTTATTCCAGTGTATCAACCTGCTTTTTAATGGGACAGTGTTTAGTAGACAAGATACATTGTAAGAATTTACTGAAATAAGTTGAGATATAAAGTATTTGACTGGTGAGAACTGCCTCAGAACAGTACTGACACAGTATTTTGTGCACTTAAAGTGAAATACTGTACTTGTCCTGCTGGAATAAGGCCTTTGAAGAGTAACTGAAGGAAGTTACAGGTGTTACCTTTTAGTGAAAAGTGTTTTGGATCAAAGAAAGAAGCTAGCCGGTTTTTCTTTTCTTTTTGTTGTTTTTGCTATTAAGTATTTTAAGATATTCAAGTGTTTTATCTTTAAATAGTTGGTTGGTTTAAATACTGTTGAAATTAATCAGGGTTTTACCAAATATATTTGTAAATAAGAATTAGTACGTTTAAATGCTCTATAGATTGGTGTATGTGGTATGACGCTTGTACAGTGACGAAACCTTAAGGCAAAACTGCTGAAAAAAACAAAGTTTGTACATATTGTTTGTAAAACGAGTTTGGTTCTGAACTCTTCACTTGTTTCAGAGTGAAGCGGCTGTGGCAATAAGTAATAGAACTGTATAAACACAGGATGTCCTTTCAACTGTAAGCCATAATAAATATTTTAAATGCCCATCAGTTCCCCTGAGTCATGTTTAACCCCCGCTGAGCCCTACAGTGTAATGTCACTTTTTTGTTTGTTTCTACTTTTAAGAACACTTTTTATGTTGAGCAAACATTGTTTATATATAAATATCTATACATATGTACAGGAGAGATTTTAGTCATCCTATGGTTTTGATCTGTAGGATAGCTCAAGTTTAAAGAATTGTTTCAAGCACAACATTAAAATAGCACGGTTAAAAATCCTCATCTGACTTTGTTTTTTTTGTATTTCTGTTCTTATTTTTTTTTTTATTAAAACAGGACCACAGGAATATGATTTTGTAATATCTTCTTTAGTAGCCCATCCCAGTTAAAGTAAAAATCCCCCTTGATGTCTTTATAATCAAATACATTATCAATCTGATGCTCATTGCTTTGTTTTTATCGTAGTCCCAGTTTTTCTTGACCTAACTTTCTTGTGTTGCATTAAGTGTAATCATTTCCTACATTTCCTAGAATGCTTTTCTTTGAACTGCAAATAAGGGATATGGCATTTTTGTATTCATGCTGAATCCAAGGTGGTGTCGGAATAATCAGAAAAATACGTTCCTGATTAGGAAGATTCACATGAACATTTCCTAGTCAGTTTGGTGCCAAGTTGACGGCATGTTACGCAACATGGTGAAACAAACATGGCGTTTAATTCATGTATTGCATATCAGTTATTTGCTAAATTTTTAATATGGTACAAGGTTGCTTTCCACTAGCGTGACCTAGATTAGTTAGAAAAGTTATTCATTAGCATTAACCCTGATAAGTCAGGTAAAGCAATATTGTAGTTGTTTTAGAGAATGTACTGGTGCAGCAAGTGTGGGACAACATTACTAATAAAGCTCATGAACTCACCAAAGTCAGAAAAGCAACTTGGGAAATAGGATCATCCAAGAGAAAAACAGAAAAAGCAGTATAGAAAACATATACCAACACAAACACAGTATACTCTTGACAAGCATATAGTAAATCATGAGTATGGAATTAGTATACAGTTCAACTCTTGTGACTTGTTGATTATAGTAGAAATTGCTCCCTCTGCTTCTGCAGTATGATTGTTTTAAAGGTCCAATATTGTAACAAGTGAAACTTTCATGTCTTTTGATTATAAAGCAGGTTGAGGTGCTATATAAATACTGTAAAAGTATTAAAACGCTCAATCCTCAAAGAAATGCACACAGCTCATATTCAGAAACCAGGCCTTTAAACGAGCCATCAGGACTTTTGTACGGTTGTGATGTCATAACTATACTATATAATCTGTAGAAAGTGCTCCTACAGTGCCGTTACAGTCATTCCCCAGCTGCACTGACGATGCAGAGACTGCATATGTGGAAGACCTGGAAATGCTGACCAATCAGAGCAGACTGGGCTTTTTTGGGAAAAGGGCTTAAAGAGACAGGCGCTAAAATGGAGCGTTTCAGACAGAAGGTGAATACAGGTATATTCAGACTAGGGCTGCACGATATTTTGTTTCATCGTCTACATCGCGATGTGCGCATGCGCGATAGTCACATCGCAGGACGTTGCTTTCACCGTTCTCCTGATTTAGGATTTCTAAATAGGGCTATTTATGTTCTCTTGTAAAAATGTGTCTTTTTTTCATATCGCAATATATATCGCAGGGAAAAAAAATATCGCAATGTAAGTTTTTTCCAATATCATGCAGGCCTAATTCAGACAGAATAACGTGTTTTTTGAACATTAAAGCATGTAAAATGTTCTAGTAGAAACCCCAAATACAAGTATGAACCTGAAAATAAGCATGATATGCAACCTTTAAGCCACAAACAACTCATGAACAAGTCCCAAACAACCCTGACGCACACCTGTTTTTAACACAAATGACAAACGACATTCTCAAAATCTTTAGTTTTATTGGAAATATAACTGATTGAACAAATATAATACATATTTTGGACATCTGTGTCCCTTTAGTAAGAAACAGCTTTGTTCTTAATTTACTCTGTAAAAAATCTGTTTTCACAGTTTACATATAAAAGGCCTTTTTTCCATGGTACCTTCATTTTCTTCATCGCTGCTTTACAAAACTATTATACAGTATGAAAGGAGCAACACACTCTTCCCTCAAACAAAGAAAATGAAGTGATATAATAGCCTAAATGGATTCCAGTTTCCGAGTGAAGCGCAGATATAAATTGGAAAATGACAAAAAAAAAAAATAATGCTTAAGGTTTGCTTTGTTTGTACAGCAGCGGCTCTTAAAAAAAAAACATTTTTTTTTATTACTGCCTTCTTTCTAGAATTAATTCACAGAGGCTGAACTATTTAAATAGAAAGCGTAATTTGTAAACAAAGGTCACAATTCTACATCTACACTTCATTTTATGGAGGAATTGAAAAACAAAAACTTTAATCATTTGACGTTTTCTTGCTGTGAAAGCTGATGAGTACCTCAGGGAGTCTATAAAGTGCATAAGGGTTTCTGAGTCATCACTCGTTAGTGTCAGCCAATGGCGTCAATGTTCCTGGTGGGGTGGGGGGGGTGTGTGTGTGTGTGTGTGTAGTAACACCAGTGAAGTTACTGCAGGGTCAGACTGATTAAAGATACAAAATCAAATATTTAGAAGATACTTCAACATAACACACATGAAGCCACTGTAGAAGTGTTACTCCTAGCTGCAGTTTGCCTTAATTCTGTTTCACAAAGCTCTAGGGTCTCAGTTATAAAACTGTGCGTAGGATCCTTACTATAAGTGTACGTACGCCCAAAAGCCCAAAATGGCGTACGCCAAAAAAAAGTCAGATTTATAAAACCGTGTGTACGCACACCTGTAAGCAATGTTCCCTTTATAAATCACAGATTACCTACAAGTGTGCGTACTTGAATCAGCCTCTTATCCCGCCCTGCACACGCCCATTTTTAACCATAAATAGTCAATGCAAAGCACCTCGTGAATGCTGATCAGTGTATGAATGACACTGGCAGTTACACTGAATCATGACGACTGGCGGAGAAAAAGCAAAAAACTTCTCAGACGTTCAGGAATTGCTGCAAACTGAATTATAATTTCGGCCTGTTCTTGCACAGTGTAGGAAACCTGATCTATAACTACATGTATTAATAATACGTCCAAAAGGGCAGGCATTACGGCACTCGGGGACAGCTTTGATATACCAGACGTATATAATAAGATTTAACAGAACTATATATTATATCCAAACAAGCCTTAGTGAGTGTGATAAAGTTAAAAAAAAAAAAAAAAAAAAACTTAGTTGTCTGACATTTCCCTCTGAAAACTGCCAGCTGCCCCCAGAGTGGCGAGGACCTGTATTTTGGACCGGGATGGCAAGAGCCCAAGAGCTCAGCTTTAGGGACTCTAAATCGGCATATTAGGCAGTCATCGTCATGGTCCCTGAAGTCTCTTTCTCTCCTGATTCTTCCATTAGCGTATAGTCCTCCTGCAGGGCCAGCAGTGCCATCATGCAGCATTACGCACGGAGTCACCGCAGTATTTATATGTTTACGAGAATTTGTGATTGTTAACACCTTGCCAACACAGCATCAACTAATGGTATCCCCCACCCTGAGATACAATTTGAAGACGACAGAAAGTGTAATAGGCAAACACACTTTTCTTCATGCAGGTTTTGTCACGAACAGTATTAAAGTTCGGACCGATAACGAGGACATTAAATGTAACGATTGCGCGAGAGCTTAACGGCTGTATTTCCAGACTTTTGATGATATATGCACAATATTAAAGACAGATAATTAGTTATTTACACTGTATTCTGCCATTATCTAATGCTAGGGTATTTGATGCTATCCTGTATTCCATGCAGTCGGGCCATCTCCTCCTCCTGCGCTCCGTAGCGGACAATGTGACGGTGAGACAGCGCCGATTAAACATTAAGAACACATTTTTATTTAAGATTTGAGTTGGAGGTGTTTATGGAACAATTATGACTCCGTACAAGCGCAAAGAACACTGCTGGATTTAATCTTCATGGTAACGTGGATGATATGGAGTGAAAAAATGTGCGTGAGGCATCAATACTTCCACTACCACCTCACCATCTGCTTCGCCAATTCTTACTGTCTCCCAAATGTGCGTACCCATGGGTCAGAGTTTGCGTGGAGGACCGCACGTTCTCCCTCAAGTTTGTTTTTTATAAATCACAACCTTTGCGTGGGAAGTGGCGTATGCACATTGTCAGCCCTGTTTTGTGCGTACGCCACGTTTATAAATGAGACCCCTGATCTCTTCTTATCATGTAGGATATACAGATTTTAAAATGTCTATTTCCAGCCCATCAAAGTTTGTACTAAAATGTGTCGTAGCGTCAGTGTGTGGACAACTTTTAGAGCAGTTTCCCTATGTAGCCAAACCAAACTCACTATTACATTTTTATCATTTACATTTTTATGTTTCTCGTATAAAAACTAAATGAGTATTTAAAACCCCCCCCAAAAAAACATGTTGCTCATTAATCCTACATGTTTACAAGAGCAACATCGATCAAATACTTATTTAATGGTTCCAAGTCGTGTTTTAACATTAAATACAGGTCAATGACAACACCCGTGTTGTGCGATTGACTATTTTGGAATTCAAAAAGTTGGCTTAACATTAAAATTTTAGAGAAGCTTTGTTTTTTTTGGTTCACACTAAAGTAACATGTGAGAACAGCGTTTTTATTCAAACTGGACCGTTTCTGAAAATTGTTTTTGGTTGTGAAAAGAGGCTTAATGGGAAACTCCCATCAGACGTCGGACGCATACATCCCGTTAATCTACAATGATCCAACCTATGTTTGTCCAACGAGGGACTAACAATAAAAATCCCCCGGTGTGGACTGCCCTTCAGTGTGGACAGAGGCTGTGTGAACGACAAAGTTTTCAAATGTATCAATATGGCCTCAGCTCAGAACGAGCAGAGAACTCTTTTATGTGCAATATCATCTATAATATTGATTCCTGCTAGCTACCTGAAGATGATTGATTACGTGCATATGATAAATGAATGTGCTTTCTGAACAGACCTCTACAGTGGCTGCTATGTTGTGTTCAGTTTGAGTTAAAACAGTGAAAAGTAGCTGGTTGTTCAGAACAAAACATATCTTAAAATAATCCCTTAGTTGAAACCAATGAAAATGTTTGTTTTTTTAAAACAAGTATGCAAAAAATATAATACAATACAATATTTTGGTTTCAAAGGAGAAACTTTTTGAGGATTATCTGTTTGTCCAGCATCCCCAAAAAGCACCTGACTGACTGAAACCTGCAAAAGGCACTTGAAATGTGCTAGAAAAGCACATTGACTAATGTTAACTTCCTCAGGTTTCCTGTTCTTTATCCGACGATGGCAACATTGGTGGCAAACGGAGCGATGAGCATCACACCAGGCTGTGACCAGAAATGACATCTCTCAACCTAGGCTAAGAGTGCGGACCTCTCCAGTCGCCTCTCCGTCAGCTCTGCAAAATGTATGCTGAATTGTCCATTTGAGAAATATTAGTTGTGCTTTATGTTGTTGACGGTGGACGCTGACGGCACGTGGCTAGGAGTCCCTCATGAGGATCGGGAAATCAACTTTCGGGTCTCCTTCGGACTCTGATAACCTCCTGCCTGGCTAGCTAGTCACCTGGCCGGTGAAGTTTTCAAATGTAAACATCAGAGCTAACACCGATGAAAAGGTGGAGAAGATTACCTCAAGTTAGCAAGGCCATCTGCGGCCATCTCATGACTACAAGTCTCTCATCAGGATGAGGGAATCAGCTCACCAGTCTCCTGCTCACTCTGCTAGCCTGGCTGGTCAAAGTTTCCAAATGTAGACAGAGTAAACACAGAGGAAAAGGTGAAGACGGCTATCAGCTATGACCTACGGCTACAATCCCGACTACGGGGACAAGCAAGACCGTTTCTGCGTCCATCTCCATCTCCATCAGAGGGGGCACCGAGGCAAGCGTGGAGGAATTGAACACCGACTATGACTACTCTGCTGGGCATCCTGCTAGCCAGTGTAGGCGTCCAACCGTGCCTCCGCCGGTTTCCAGCGGGATGTCAGGAAGTGTGGTGTCCTTTTGCTGAGACTTAGCTGGATCCTGGAGTGCCGGTGCCATTTAACCGGTTACTCTATTTCTGTGTGCTGATCTGACGGCCACATTCTGCTTCATGACGAATCACGCAGAAGTTTAAGGAGCTGATGAGATTATATTTCAATGGAATTGCACCTCGCACAATTTCATGTGAGAAATAAAATGAATTGATTGAAATGGTTTATCAACAAAGTGTCCAGTTAGCCATCCTTCTCTGCTTCTGGTGGTCCCTGTTATATGGGAGTATTGTAGCTCTCCCTGCAGCACATACACAGTCCGGTTTATTATAATTTTTCTAATTTAGTGACAGATTTACAGCAAAAGCTTCATTATGGGAACCTTTCTTGCATCTTTTAATTCCGATTCACCTACATACAATTTTATTTATATCTTTTCTAAACCTGCAGACATGTTGCACGTCAACACGTGGTGGTAAAAAAATCAAGCATTAATAAGCCAATTTTGTTTAATGTTAATGTATTGGAAAACTTGAATTTTTATTTTCTTTGCACAGACTTTTATTTTTTTAAATTTTAGTTAATTATGAATAATAAGTAAATTGAATTATCCTACTATTGAATAAAATATTTTGTCTGGGAGAGTTTTAGTGTCCCATAGTGATTGAGATGCTGTTTCACTGGTCATTTGGGGAAATAAGGGCTCAAACATGTTCAGTATTAGCCCAAAATCATCAGTATCAAAACCTTTGTTTTGTCCGTTCGAGTTAGGGGTGTGTGCGTTTGTGTGCCTGGCTGGTTAGAGGCGAGTGTCGTGGACTTCGTCCTCAGCTTCCTCTGGCAGGGACGAGATCTTGGCGGTCTGCGGCGCCACCCTCTTGCTGGAGTTGAGGCGGTGAAGAGGCGGGAAGAGGTGGAGACGGTCGGCAGGGCTCATGGCCTGCTTCAGGTGACTCGTCTCATTCAGCAGCTTCTGGATGGAGTCATAGCTTTTCATGGAGCTGCCCTCGATCATCTACACAGACGGGAGGGAGGAGAACTTGGTTATGTGTTTATCTGGGTTTCTAATCCTGCGTTTTCTTGCAAAATATGTTTGTAAGATTTACAACAGCTGATTGGGAGGAAATTTGGCAGGAAACTCATTTTGTAAAATAAATGATTTTCCAGGCCTTGCATGAACAAATTCAAGACTGCCTCAAACTAATGGCCTTTTTTAACATTAGGTTTAATTGCTTTAAAATATCTGAAACATCAAGGTCCGAAAAAATATTAAATATTTACTTAAATCGGAGAGTGTATGTTGGGGCTGAGATGTGACTGGTTGTTTTGTAAACAGTAGAACAAAGCTACATTATGTGTGTGTGCTGTCCTAAATTGTGTAATATTAAAACTGCAGAACTTTCTGTTTGATGACAAACACCTTTTAGTTAAGACAGAGTATACTTAGGGTACAGAGTACACAGCAGCAAATTTTTCTGTTACAGCAGCTAAGAGCATTTAAGACAATAATAAAAAGAGAAGAAATATACAATACTTCATTTTTGGTTTAGTTTAATTTATTTTTTTTATTTTTTTTACAGGCAGATTGAGTTTTGTGAGCTTCTACGAACACCTGAGCATTAAAATGTTGACGAAACTCTGAAAACTGTCTTGGCACAAATTGTCTGACTTTGACGGAGACTCAAATATCAGCAGAAAATCAAAATTGTGTCCAGAAACTTACCAGGAATGATTGACACTCCAGCAGCGGCTCTACTCTGTGTTCTGATAAGATGACGGTGCAGCTTGAGAATGAGTGTTTCAGCGTCTTCCTCAGGACCTGCAACGTTCTGCTCACACACAAACACACACACACACACACACACACACACACACACACACAGTCATCATCATCAAAGGCTGTCTCTCTCTACTGCTAGCACTCATTAGCTCAGTGTTTTGTTCCTGTTGAGGCCGACATAAAAGAGCAGGCAGCGTTGGCCTCAGGTTAAACTAGATTGCTCATTATAGGCTTCATTTACCATAGTGAACCCCCCTCTGCATGTATGGTTACACACGCATTAGGTCAGAATTACTCTAAGCACTCTAGATTGTCACCATATGCAGTGACAGGAACATCACACACGTTAGATTTGGGTGAATTCCGCTGCCACAAACGCACACAAAAGGAAATACACACAAACCCTGGATCACTTTCAGGTATCAGTTGTGTTTAAGCGTGCAGTAGGAGGCACCAAAAGCTTCTTAAGTGCCCACATAGAGTCTACAAAACCACACAGGGAGCAAAAAACACATATCAAAGAGACTGCAGTGATACAGGCAGACAGGATGAACGCAGCATGCACTGCTTTTATCAATGTGCCCTAAATCTATCTGATGCTGCTCGTGACATGAAATAGATCTACAGTAAATGCCGAGTCATAGCTGAGCCTGTCTGCAGGTTTACTGTACTTGCTGTATTAAGGCTCTGATTAAAGCAGCTTACACAAGTAGCAGAGGTACATTTTGGCAGTACCACAGTGTAGAACAACTGTTACTAGTAAAAGTCCTGCATTTAAAATCTAATAAAAAGTACAAAGTAAAAGTAAAAGCATCAAAATGTACTTAAAGTAGTCATTATGCAGAACGGCCCATTTAATAATCACTCATATTATTGGATTATAATTATTGATGCATTAATCACTTTTGTTGCAGCTGGTAAAGGTGAAGCTTTAACTACTCATACTAGTATTACTACTATATACTAATTTGAATCTGCAAACAAACTAATGACTAGGGCTGAAACGATTCCTCAAGTAACTCGAATAATTAGATTACTAAAAATCCTCGATGCAAAATTCTTTGCCTCGAAGCTTCGTTTAATCAATGTAACTAACGTTGTACGGCTCACTGAGTTTCCGCACGGATAATTATTACTAGAGCACAACGGGCTGACGCTGGACACAAGACTGACGGCGCAGATTACAAAATGAAGGAAGACAGCGAAAATAGCGAGGGGCTAAGAGAAGAGACAGGCAAGAGAAAACGACAGAAAGTTTGGGGTCATTTAAAGCTGCAAATATGCTGCTACATCATCTCAGTAGAAAACACCCAGTCTACTCATCCATTCCACGAAAGGAACCCGACACCAGGTAGCTAACGTCTGCTGCTCTCGTCCACCGTGCGGTTTTACACAACTAGCCTACAGCATGCTACTCTGCATATAGTGATGTTTTACAAACAAGCTAAAACGAAAGCTGTTGGTTTGTAGTCTAACTGTTTATTAGTTTGCTACTAATCTTGAAATTTAGATTTTTTTTAGCTGCTCCCGGAGACAAACCTGCCACTCCCCCCTGGAGCAGTTAACCTCATGGCTACTTAATATGCACGTGAATGACGTCATCGGACCATGCCGGTGATGTCTGCATTCTTTATTCTTTCTCCCCCTGAACAGTGGAGTTGAATAGCCCCGCTGTAAGCTTTGTACAGTCACATTTACCTGGGCTTAGTGAACAGCTCTTTTGCATATCCAGTGCAAAGAGCCAGAGGCATGAAGGGGAAAGGGGCTATACTTTTGCCAACAGAATAAGGGGCTTAGTGGCCCATGCGGCCTGTGCTTAAAAATATTAGCATCTATCCCTGTTATTGTATGCAATCTAGGCAATACAAAAATGTAGCTTTTTCTTATATTTACTATTGCTGTTTTTTTTTCTTATACAATTACTCACTTAATCGATTAAATAATCGGTAGAATACTCAATTACTAAATTAATTAGCCCTACTAATGACTAATGTTGTCAAATAAATGTAGTGGAGTAAAAAGTACAATATTAGGTAACACTTTACTTGAAGGTATCTACATAAGAGTGACATGACACTATCATGAACACATGACACTGTCATGACACATGAACCCTAACCCTAACAAAAACCAAATGACACTTACTAAAAGAAGTGTTATGTCAACATTTATGACTTGTTTATAATGTTTATGACACAGTCATGACAGTGTCATGTCACTCTTATATAGATACCTTCAACTAAAGTGTAACCCAATATTATCCTCTGAAATGTAGTAAAGTAGAAGTATAAAGTAGCATAAAATAAAATGCTAAAAGTACATTAGAATTTTACTTAAGTTTCAAATTGTCAAAAGTAAACTCTGAAACAATAACGTTTGGAAACTGCATTACACTAAAAGGTACACAACAATACACTATAGACACCATGTCTCTCTCACACACACACACACAGTTTAGTGTTTTGGCATTAATACTAACATGGGGTCGAGGTAGGCGGAGGGTTCATCCAGCAGCAGGATGCGAGCCTTGCTGAGGATGGAGCGGGCGAGACACAGCAGCTGTTTGTGTCCGTTGCTCAACACGTTGCCTCCGTCCTCCAGCTGAAAGTCCAGCTTCTCTGGAAACTGCTCGATCACAGACTTCAAACCCACCTGGCGACACACAGGACAGATTTTACTTTAGAATTCACTCAAATGACCATCGTGGAGGACGAGATTTGTGCTTCCAGCTCAGAAGACAGGTTCATTCACAGAGCAACAATAGAATGTGGATTAAACCTGAACCATTAGGTTTAGATACACATTAAAAGACCCGTTATGATACTTGAATTTCAGTTTTTTATTAACCTTATTTTGAGAAATATCAACATCAAATTTTTTGACTGTATTCTAGCGGTGTGAGAAGAAAATCCATGTCATCCAAATCCAGCCAAACTGTGGCTAAAAAAATACTACAACTCCCAAAAAAAGGTCAAAAGTTCATTACCTCTGATTGATTGATTAAATGTCCAACAGTCTGGTAAAACAGACTAACTTTCCAATCATGGCCAGAATTCTAAGAACAGCCGAGGAAAAGAGGAAACGGAGGCTCACCTCCTCTGCGACCCTCCACAGCTCCTCATCGCTGTAACGTCCGTGTGGGTCCAGGTTCATCCGGAAAGTGCCGGTCAGAATAAAGACTCTCTGTTCAAAACAGACCAGAGAAAACATTTTATCACACAGTCAAGGGATTGGATTAAAAGGTTGCCTTGAAACAAGAAAGGTAGCCCTCACAATAATAATAATTTGGATCAATTACAATGGCAGTAATGACACATTGTTGATGCATTTAAATTCTGAACTTGTTTATGGCTAAGAAAGACAAAGGTGATTCATTGGCCTAAAATTTGTCATATCACGCAGACTTCAGGCTTTTGTCTCTTTTCCTGATGAAATAAACTTGTACCAATTTTATTTTCTTTTACAATGAAATGCACCACATTTTGGCAAAAATGACTGAGTCACACCCAAAACGATGTAGATTAAACTGTAGGAACATTTGGTGGTGGTGCCAGAATGAACTCTCTACAGGTGAATTCTGAATTATTATAACTTTTAATTCACCTTTTTTGCTTTCCTGGCTGCGTGTCTGTATTGGCATACTACTGATATCAGCTTCTCATTCACCTACCAAGATTTTTTTTTTTTTTTTGAACCAGCAACCTTGTGTATGCTATGTGTCTTTTTAAAAAGCGGCTCAGCAGTCACAGACATACCTGCGGCACCACCCCAAAGGCCTTCCTCCATGTTTGCAGGGAGACGGAGCTCCAGGAGATGCCGTCAATGGAGATTTCTCCGTCAGTGGAGGCGAGACGCAGCAGAGCGGAGAGCAGGGTGCTCTTCCCAGAACCTGTTCGACCCAGTAGACCCATCTACACACACACAACCAGAACAAAAACATTTTACTTGTTTGTTGCTTTTCAGTTAGTTCTGTAGCTGTTGTCCATAGAGTAGCTAATGGGACGAGGCTAAAGTGCTGACACTCCGTGAGCTCGGCTGTCCTGCAGGATTCATAATATGGAGCTAATACTGACTATAAGTACGGCCAGGAGCAGAGAGATAGGGGCCAAATATTAGAGGTTTTCTCTCTTTTCCGTTGAAAGCTATATGGCCAATTAAATACCATTAGGTTTTTGAAATCAAGATAGAAGGGACATATTACTGTATGGCAATAGTATGTATGAGTTTGAAATGATTATGCTATCAGCAAACACCTATGCATTTGTCAATAATGTTATTGCTGCTGTTTTTACTCATACTGTCCTTGGCCATGTAATTATTTTATTATTCAATTTGCACAGCTCCCTCAGGGTCTTGCTTATTTGTCTGTATTGTCGTGTTGCCTGGTTTATGCCTCAGACAGAAATTACATTTTGGTCATTTGAATATTGATACATGACAATAAACAAAAAATCGTCTAATTTGTAACTTAAAATTGCATTACCGGTTTATTTTTCTTGTCCACTTGGGAGAAACAAAAACACTAACGTTATAACCTTATAAGTTCATATGGCAACAGTTGCCTATTTACACATCCAGCAGGTAAGGAGCAACAGTATCATTGCAGTCGTGTTTCCAATATTCACCCCACTATCTTGAAGTCAAGGGAAAAGGAAAAGAAAAGGCCAAGTGATGGAGTCGTCGGATGAGCTAATTATCTATACCAGAAATGTAGCCCATTCCAGAAACTTTTCTTGAAGGCTTCTTAGGATTTTCTGCCATACTCCTAGCTGCTGCTCCGTCACCAAGGTCTTTACCCCCTTTAGTTCTGGCTGGTTCATGTAAAACGCATAACTTCCAGTGCGCCAGAGTGGTATAGTCGCCACGGACATTACAACTCCAATATACTTATAATATACATATAATACAGAGAGCAGAGAGTCACCACATGTAACTCATCCTTATGGCAGGTTGGTATGTCACCTTGCTATAACCTTTCTATGACCCTTTAATTGCAGTGCCTCTCGGGCAAAGCAGTGCTTTGATGGTTTAAAATCCAATAAGGCAGAGCTAACATTCATCAAACTTCACCGACTTTCATTAAAATCCAGTCATACACACTCTTTACCCATCACTCAGGACTTACGCTCTGCCCTCCCTCCACAGAGAAGGAGATGTCGCTGAGGACGGCCCGTCCAGCCTCTGTGTATTTGACAGTGAGGCCCTTGACGTCCATCTGGCCGCGGTTGGGCCAGCAGTCCTGGGCATGAGGGTTGTCAATTACCAGGTCGGGGCCTCCTTCACCACTAGGTTTGGCTGGCAGCGGCTCCTCTGATGGCAGGTCGATGAACTTGAACACCCGATCCACTGAACGCATCTGAGAGGGGAAAAGGCAAAGGGTGAGGAGAGCTGTGGGTCACTGGGAGTTTCCCTTTATAAATACAGTTAAGTGGTTCTCCATGGAGTTGTTGAGGCAGGAATTTCCAAAACAATTTCTAAGCTGGTCTTCTATAACCTTAGACCACCACTGGGTGCTGCGCTAAGCCTTAAAATGCTAGGGAAAACCCTGCAAAATGGGTTTGTCCATACATGAACTTCAGCAGGGAGTCGGTGTAATGAATGGTGGAATGGTGTGGGAAAACTTTGGGAAGGTTGAACACAGAAACATTGAGGACTAGCTGCTGTGTGATGTGGTTGCAGACAGGTGTTAAAAAACGAACCCATACATGTTCAGCAAAACCTCCTCTAATGTGTGCGTTTGGAACGCTTGACATACTCTTAACTGGCCATTGGTTGTGTGGTATTTTAATGCAAGTCTTACTATGATGCAAATGATGATAGGGGTGTGTGTGTGTGTGTGTGTGCGCCACATACCAGTCCGTCTACAGTGATGCTGGTGATGACAGCCCATTGGAAAGTCCCCAGGATGAGCATAGCCAGGGCCACGATGATGCCAACCTCTCCTGGTTTGTCCTCTGTAGAACACACACACCCATGCATATACAGCACAGGACACACACACAGTCCTCAATATTGTCCAATCAAAGCTGCTCTCTCTGATGTCAGAGCAGCAGTCGGGTATTGCAGCTCTGCTACTTGCTCTATTGGAAATAATGAGCTGTGAAATTACCATTTAATCTGCTCAACATAAACACAGGGTATGACGCAACAAGTGTGTGTGTGTGTGTGCACACGTTCACTTGTGTTTCCTATTCCTTTAATTGAACACACACACAGGCTTCCTTTTGTACATGACATTTTATCCGGAGGCATTCCAACACTTTGATCAGTTTTCACAGACAAACTGTCCGTTATGATCCTGATATCTGACTCACACACACTGTTACAGACCGATAAGGCTGAGGCTTCTTCACTAGATAAGCTCATTGGAAATAAGATGTTTACTAACCAACTACCTTACTGGAATTTCAAGATGTTCCCTACTCATTCATGGGATTTATGTGTACAAACTGCTTCTGCTCTTGTTTCCTTGAAGGCTCTACTGACAAAATGACAGCGTCCTTGTGAACTGAAGTTTGCTGCAATCACAGCTCATGAAGTTTCCTCAGTATTACCTTATTTGGTATGTATGGGTTGAGAAAAGTCTACAATTCTTCTGACCTCTTTCAAAACGTATTGTATAAACCTAAATATACTGTGCTCTAGATATTAAACAAGTCTGCTTATCACCTGAGACTCCAATCCTAAATCCATACATGCAAGCCTTAATAGTCACTCACGGTTGGTGCCTACGGCGATGAAGGCGGCGGCGCTGAAGAACAGGACGAAGATCATATCGCAGCGGAAGAGGAACCATCGCAGTGTGGACAAGTAGTGGAACCAGGTGGCCGTGTGAGTGTTGAGCGCCTTGTGGAAGAGCGTCTCGAAGTAGCTCTGACGTCCAAAAGCCCGAATTGTCCATAAACCCTTCAGCGAGATGATGAGATGGGAGAAGATGGGGCTGCGAGCTGCAGGAGAGGAGAAGTGACACATATTGTTGAAGTACTACATCTACACAGGAAGATGCCTCTCTTTTCCCCCCTAATCACAAAATGGTTAATTATCATAGGCTGAATGTCTACTTAAAACACCTTACCATATAAACTAAATGAGATTAAATGAGTTGCTCGCACAATGACAAAAGATGACATAGAAAAGATGACAAAGTAAGGAAGAGAAATTTCATTTTAATTGCTCTCGACTATCTCCATGAACCAAACCAAAAAGTGAAAACCTTCTAATAAACATTTGAGTGACACATCATTTCCACTGTATTTGTCGAACATGCTCCTTGTGACACCAGAGAGAGCAACACCAGGATGGGGTTGGAGGAAATCCCAGCTCAGCTCATCTGTCTGACCCCGATGTGCTCTCAGCTGCTCCGGAAAGACCTTGCTGTCATCACCCAAACACACATTCAGTGACAGAATCAAGAGCAGAGCAGGGAAGTCCAAAAAACACACACAGTGGCAACTTCGTCAGCAGTCCAGTGACCTGTTTTTTCATCCTCTGGCAGTGCTGCACTGTACTGTTGGCTAACACACTAGGACTTCTTAACTTTTAGATAAATGTTCTGTGCTCTAATATATGCAATTGTTTTTGGGTATCTTGATAAACAGTATTGTAAATCTTTAAATGATGTAGTCATTGTAATTATGTACTCAGGTCTGAAACTCAAGAGTTAAACCCAAAGTTCAAGGACTTTTTAGTTCATGAAACAACTTTTAAGGAACTAAAAGGTTGCTTTAGTCAATTGTTATCTTTGTTTCCACCGCAGTATAAAGAACCGTGAAGATTAGTCAGTACGCTGACAAAAGCAAAATGCACGTTTGTGCATTCAACCACCACAGGAACAAGAACGATGACTATAACTACACATTGTCAACAGTTTTCATTGGAAATATGTTCTACTGAAATAAATAGTCCCCATGAAAACGGTTGACATCGTGCTCTCTGGATTATCCAAAGTAACAGGGGCAGTGTTTCTGAAAAGAAATATCCATTCATTGGGGGCATCCATTTTGGCAGGGTGAACAGACCCTTTAATCTATCTGTGAATGAAATGTAACTGGAACTAAGAAAAACTATTTGTAGATAAACATTATTAAAGTGCCCATATTATGAAAAAAAACAAACATTTTTCTGGGATTTGGGGTGTTATGTTGCGTCTCTGGTGCTTCCACACGGATAAAAACTTCCATGCTGTTTTGAGTGAGATACGGTTTCTGAATGTGTCCTGCCTTCAGTCTCCGGGTGAGCTGTTCAAAATCTGCAGGGTTTTCTACGTTACTAGCCCAAACGAGGGTGCTAAACCATGCTAGCGGTTAGCCCCCTCGTTCTCAATGGCAAAATGCTGCTACAACACACACTAGTTCACCATAATCTACAAAAGAACTACTTCCATGTCCCTGTTCTGCAGGTATTCCACACAAAGTTGGAAGTGCACTCTTGTTTAGAAGAAGTCTCCCAGCTAATCCTGCCTTGTACTGACTGAAGTTAGAGAAACAGCTAGCTAGCAATTGTGAGCCTTACCTAGGTACTGCTCATGTGTGAATCCCAACAAAGATGTTACAGAAGTAGGATGTCTCACTCTGTAGCTAAAATAGAGACCTGAACACAGGGTGAAAAAGGGAGCTGCAGCAATGTGCAGTACAACAAAAATATGGTGTTTTTTGATAATTAAACCATGTAAACCTATTCTGATATAACCTCAAAATACAATTATGAACCTGAAAATGAGCATAATATGGGCGCTTTAAAAAATTAACAAGGAGTTTACAAGTAAACAGAATTTTTTTTTCTGCAACACACCATTTATCACAATACCTTACACCTTGGGAAGAAGGTCTAGTAGTTAAAGAGATTGTCCAGCAAATGTACACACACAGATTAAACCCTGACAAAATTAGTTCAAACGAGCAAAAACAATTGTCTAATGTGCAACTCTTTGTTAATTGGAGGATAACTGTTACTTTATTCGCCCTGCCTCACTTCCTTAAACTGTTCCCGCCCCTCTGAGGCAGCCCATCCATCCTCTCCTTCAACCCTTCCTCTGTCATATGTTTGTTCCCCTCAGCGAGACCTTTGCCCCCTTGGCCCGGGCCATCCACCAGCCCTGCCAGCAGTTATGACTGTGGCTATCCCGCCCCCAGCCCCACCGAGTCTCCTTTCCTCTGTTCGCTCTATTGGTTTTCCTATCATGTTTTCACTTTTACTCTTCCTAAATATTTACCATAACATAATTTCACTCTTGCCGATCTCTTCTCTGCCTTTTGTCCTTTTTCTTTACTCTTACCCTCATTATGTCGTCAAATAAAAGATAAATCAAAATATTAAACTTAATTAATCTTCAGGAGTAGATTAGAGCTAGCACTAAAGAACAACACCCATGAGGCTGGTGAGAATTCAGCCCGTTACTCAGGGATACTTTAGCAAGATGGACATTTTCAAACAAATCAGCGAGACCCATTTAAAAAAGAAGATTGCAGAGCATTGTAAGAAAACATTTAGAGGTCTGCATTCAGAATGTTTTAAGTAAATACACATTTGAAAATTAAGATAGTTAAATGCATACACCATGTTCCACCCAATGTCCTCCATATGTTGTTTGGATTTACACAGTTTATTTTTCTTTTGTATGAAAAGGTCAGTACTCAAATTCCCATGCTATGATGAGAAGCAGCATTCCTTTGCTTGTCCTTTCTGGTACTTATGTCTCTTTGCAGTGAAAAAATGAGCCAATGCACTATTACTAATATATAGGCATAATGTCACACATACACAATTCATCCCACACTCTCACCTTCAGCCTCCAGTAGCTTGAGTTGCTGTCCAGTTCGTAGGAAGTATTTTCTGAGGATAACAAAGATGACAGCCAATGGGATGGCAGCGATGAAGATGTAAGGTCGTATGATAGACACGGTGAAGATGGCACCTGTAACAATCACTGTGAGCTGTGGTGAGAGCGGAAGAGAAGACTGATCAGAGAGCGTACAACAAGTTAGAAAATAATTACTTGATTTATTTTATTAAGAAAGAGCGAAAGAGAGATGCACAGCAACTACAATAATACCTAACTATAACAATTATAGAAATATGACTCATAATTATAGCAATGGGTATAATTATAGTAACAATGAAGATAGAACTATGACTAATAAAAATAACAATAGTAGCTGTGGGCATTGAGCAGCACCACAGCAGCTGAACGACTGCTCTGGTAATAGGCATCCCATCATCCCGTTTTTCAGTCACATAATCACACACTCTCCTGTCAATCTCTTGGAAGCGGCTGCTTTGAGGACCACGGTAAGATTTTCTCTAGATGTTTGCATTTTTAGACTATGTTTCATCTCCATGACAACGCCTGGTTGCACTTCTGTTCTAACTTCCGACTTTTAGGCTTTTTTTGTCGCTGGATAAATCATTTGTTGCATCTAAATATGAACATGGATACCATTAGTGATATTGAGATTCTTGCTACAGTTACACTTCTAGTGATGAATCGGCGAAAACACGTTATTTCTTTGATTCACTGCTTTGTTCTAACGCCGCTGGGCGCTCCCTCTCTTCAGTCGCTCTCTATCTTGCTTGACCATATAACCGTTATATGGTCAAGTTATATTATAACGTTACCGTGCTTTCGGACGGTCGTTGAGGCTCTGTCTAAAACCCTGCCATTTCGACCAGCTGTTTGTAACATTAAAATAGAATGGATTATGGATCATGTTATTTCTATAGTTTATAGCTGACTTTACCAGCTGACTTCTCTATTGGCTGTTGAAAAAGGTGACGTCCCTTATGTTCTAAAACCAGCCTCTGAGACTTGAACAGCTGAAAGTCTAGACCCCAAATACAAAACAACCCCACTTTTTCAGACACATTTCCAGAAAAAAAAAAAAAAAGTGTCTTATATTCAGACCAATACGGTATATTTTTATATTTTTTTCTGAAGACCCACACAGGTGTTTTCAGTTAATCTGGCTGATTGGACCTCTTCCCAGAACTGTGTGGCTGTGTATAGACAGATTTATTGACATCTTCCTGAGCCTCCTGTTAGCTTTGTTGCACCTGATAGGGCAGGACAAATGACAGATGTATCATTTGTATTGGTAGATGAGATTTGTGACCTAATAAATTCCCATCAAAGCTCTGGCACACTTTCAACCAAGAGGTCTAATTAGCCAGATCAACTGAAATCACCTATGTGGGTGTTCAGAGGCTTTAATATTTCATTTAGCATGCATTTGCACATAACATCTTATCTTTGTTATACATTTAATTGTTGTAGATGTTTTGAGTACTGGAGGAGGCAAACCAGCATTTCACTGCACAATGTAGAGATTAAGTGTGTGACAAATAAAACCTTGAAACTTTGTTAGAAATATTATCTTACACCATCCATTGTGTTGGTAAAATACCTGTATGAGGTCAAACAGCACCAGAGGGAGCATGTCATCTATGGTGGCCATGTCCTTGGTGAATCTGTTCATTATCCGGCCTGAAAAAGGAAACCGCAAGAAAATTAGGAAAAAGTCATTGTAGTGAAATACAACATCAGCATGGTATTTTATCTGGCAAACAGATGTGGGTCTACAGGTGAATACATGTATACTGCACCACAACTAGGACTGGGTATCGCCAATGATTTCTAAATCGATTTGATTCCGATTCACAAGATGATTATTTTAACCCAGCCCTAAACACAACAGTCATGATATTTGCACTTTTGACTAGTTTAAAAAAACAAACAAAAAAAAAAACAGAAAAGCCCTGAAAAATATTAAGAAAGAAAATCACCTGTCTTCATAGTGTTGAGCACAGCCATGGGGGCTCGTAGCACAGCGCTAAGCATCTGTTCATGCAGTCTTTTGGACACAGTGAGTAATGTGTGCACTAAAGGGAGACCCCTAAAGAATCCCAAGGCCAGTACGCTCTCCGATGTGGCCACATAGATGTAGATGATGTAGTAAGCGCTTGTCGGTGTGACAATGATTCCCTTGTGGACGGCGGGCGATGAGGCGTTGTGATGCTCCTCATCGATGGAGTTTGGAGATGGAGGGGTGGTGCTGTCCTTCCAGATCTTTCTGGTAGAACAGAGCAAAGGATGGAGAATGAAACACTGACTGAATTTCAGTCCAAAATATAGACACAAGCTAAACTGTAGCCGGGCTGCTAATCAGGAGACAAGAGTACAAATTAGTTTGCGCCATTAAAGCTCATACATAACAGTTCCAAAAAATGTGGAATGGCTGAGATGCATGCGCTATACGATACTTTATACTGTACATCAAACTCCGAACTGCACACCCATAAGGAATCCAACATTCAAAAGTACTGGTTCTGCCGAAATATTACCAATTGGGCATTTCCTTAACTTAACTGATGTTCAACATAAATAACATTCATATGTTTAAACAAATATTGTACTGTTTAGTTAGTTAATCTTGTAAAAGAGATGGAGAGAACTTAGAGAGAATTATTACAAAAGCATACACTACAAAAGAAAAGCCTTAAATGTTTGTTAAAAACTAATTAAGCCACCGAATACTTTTGTCAAAGCAAAATTCGTGACAATATTTGTATATATACAATATATATATTGTGGGGGGCAAATGCTGCAAATGCAGACAGGGCAGGATTCCAGTGCTGACTGGAACAACACAGGTACTAGTGTCGTCTGCTGTTTTAGTCTCAAGGAATATGAAACATGACACTTACTCAGTAAGGAAGAAAATGCCAATGACTGAACCAGCAACCTATTAGTGGAAAGAAAAAAACAGTATTGTTTAATAAAATTAAATTCACATATGTAAAAAAAAAAAAAAAAACTTTAATATTTACCTCAATGATGAAGACCAAGGCGATGAAAATAAGGACGTAGACTAAGCTCCTGTTGGTGGTGATGTAGCGTAGATACGTGCTCCATGAGGTAGTTTCAAAGATGTTCTCACGTTCATCTGCGAAGCATTGCTGTGAAGAAACAGAGTGGCTCTTTTACCATACAGACTACCAGACAATATTATCCAGACAAACTTTAATGTGAAGTAAAGTATATTTTGTTAGTGTTCACATGTAATGATAATGAGGGTGAAGAAAACAATTATTCTGGAAGTCTAAACATAAAAATGTGTCTACTCATGTACTTTAAGATGCCTTGAAAAAGGGTCTACGAAAGCTCTACCTTCATGTCTTCTTCATCCACATCCTCACTAATATCATAAATGCTGTCTTTGGAGAGGCGGCGGGCATAAATGTCCAGCTCGGATACCAGGTCACACTGCGGCGTGATGGACAGCTTTTTTCTGAGGGAGGATTGCATCTGTATCTGCTCTCTGCGCGCATGGCCCTGAGCGTTGGTGATGAACGCAAGGACAGACTGGCGCCGCTGCCCGTTGAGGTGCTGCAACCCATTGTGGTACAAGTTCCCCCTGGGGAGCACCTCCTCTACTTGATCATCCTCGGGTACTACAGAGAATTTCCTCTCAGAGAGTTCACGAACCCCGTCCTCTATCGCCGTGGACTGGGGAGTATTTGTCTGTTGGGAGTTCCCGATGAAGGAGAACTTGCGAGCAGCTGCCAGAGGGTTGAGGATGAGGGACTGTTTGCGTTTTTCTGGGTAGCCATCACCTCCAGGATGGCCTTGGGATCCGGAGACGATCAGCGGAGGAGGTGGCTGGCGGAACGACTGCCGCATTGTCTCTGGGCCTCGGAAGCCAGCAGTTTCATCAATGGAGACCCTGCGAAGAGTTTCTGTGAGGATGGAGCTGCGTCGCTCTGCGTTGATGTTGTCATAAGCTTCCATGCCGAGGAGGAGGGAGCTGAAGTCAGGGCGCTTGTCCTGCAGCTCTGAGAAGGTGCCGTAAAAGTAGCAGTCTCCATTGTGCAGCAGGAGGATTTTGTCTGCTCTTTTGAGATGCTCCAACTTGCTGGTGACCACAATGCGTATCTTGGATGCCATGAGTTTACAGACACATCTGTGCAGTGACACAGAAAATGGAGATTTAAAAATATCAACATTTATATCCTTTAGTTTTTTTTTTTTTTTTATACCAAGCCTGACTGTCAAACAAAGGATGTTTTTATAAGAAATAAGGATGAAGTGTCAAACCAGTACTCAAAATGAATGAGTTACTAACTAATGTGTTATTACCATAACTACGTTCAGCCTTTACTACATAACCAAAATGTTTTTGTCTGCATTTACACTCTAAAAGATTGCCAAAGTCCACGTTATAAAAAGGATAATTCCCTTTTACTCTACTCCCAAGTCCTGATAAGGATGCAATGTGATCAAGCAGCTGTGACTCACCACAGTCAACCAGAGACAACGTGCATCTGAGACAAGAAATAACCTTGACCTTCAACCTAAAACTTTCAGCTTAACCACCCCCACCTCCTCCACATGAAAGACTCTCTGTTGGGATACACACTTCTCAAAGATCTCTTTCTCTGTCACGATGTCCAGGTGGGTGAAAGGTGCATCCAGCAGGTAGAGGTCTGCATCTTTATACACAGCCCTTAGGGAGAAAACACACGTAGGTGAGTTTGTGATGGGAAAAATGTTAACATCAGAGAATTTGAGAATATAGGGAAAATGGAAGGAAAGACACAGAGAAGGGGAGGAACATTTTATTAAAAAACAGCGTAAATGAAGAAGTCGGCTCCCTGTGGGAATAAATCAATTCCAGTGAATGTTAACAGCGATGGCAGATGCCAGGAACCAATGAGTGGCTGCAAATTGATGCCAGGATAGCAAACCAATAAATAATGCATGGGAATAAAGACTGTTGTAACCTACACACTGATTTAATGGAGTAATAGAGCTCTACTAAGGCCGTGGAAAGCCCTCGTCAATTAAAACATCAGACCATTAAACACAATAACTATTGTGTTTGCAGGCAGACAAACACACAGATAAGAATGATAGGGGATGGTTATCAGTGTGGGCAGGTTATGATTATGTTCAGTAGAGGCTCGATTACTTTTAAATGCCATTATGTTTTCATTGACTTACAAGGAATGGAACCTTCTTGGAAGTGATAGTAATGATGATAATAATGACTGATTAGTTTATGGCCCTAAATCTATTGAAACTACACAATGTGTATGCAGCTGATAAAGGTTGCAGAAGTGAGATAAATGCTGTCTGGTGTATTTTACTGTCAGTTATTTTCCATGAGGAGCTCTCTTTGATCCATGCACTGTGGAGCTGCTGACATTTTCTCCCTTTCCTACAAAAAAGGGAATTAAACTCCTATTTCTCATTGAAGCATAACACCACACAATCTAGTAAACAAATTGATGATCTCTAGAAAGCCACAAAACAACTCACTTTCTGCTATATTTATTTCTTCTGAGCTCTTTATCATTTATGTTCTATTCGTGTCCATTGCAAAACACATAAAAGATTGAACAAAGGAAAGACTGTAATTATATCTAATTAACAGAGGTGGAATGCGCTGACGGAAAAGAGGGGTAAATGAGGCGTGCTGTCAGATATTCAGGTGTGACAGGAAGTACCTGGCCAGGCCGAGGCGAGCCCTTTGACCGCCGCTGAGGGTCACGCCTCCTTCAACGAGGTGCGTCTTGTCTTTCTCAGGCAGCAAGGCAAAGTCCTACAGAGGAAAAAAAGGGGTCAGTTATACAAACAGCAAGAGGAACTGTACAATACATACCAGTGAGCTTGGCAAAAAGGCAAAAAAAAACATTGACAGTATTTTTTGGGCTTTTCCGCTTGTAATTTGACAGGACAGCTAGGTGAGAAAGGGGAGAGAGAGGGGGGGGGGGAGAAGACATGCAGGAAATCGTCACAGGTCTGATTCAAACCCTGGACCTCTGCGTCGAGGCATCAGCTTCTATGTAAATGTGCGCCTGCTCTACCCACTGACCCAACCTGGACACAGTCAAACCATCTTTTTAATTTTACCCCTAAACGTCTGACCAAGTATATCGTTGATGCCTAAAATATGGGTAAGGTGCACTACCTGTGTGCTGAATGCTACAGTTACAGAAACTAGGCCAGTGGTTTAAAGATATACTGTCAGCTCAAACATTTATCTACTAATTTAACATAACTTTAGAATGAAAACAACATGATTACCATTAGGATAAAAGTTGATGGTCTTCAATTGGAAGTTCTGAACATGGCAAATGTACAGCTGATGAAATGTTTTAATTAAAATAAAGATTAAATTATTATATTTGCAATATGCAAAGCAGCAAAAATAAAGCTTTGTTGCTTCAATGGTTAAAGCGTGACGCACATATCTCACTTGTGCAAGGTTTGGCACGACAATAGGTTGAACTTACTGAGACTTTTTTTTTTTGTTAGTTTTTTTAAAAGGGGCAGAAAATGGCACCATGCAGTCTCTGGACAAATTGCAGGGTAAAAACTAAATAAATAAATGACTAAATAAATAAATAGACCATTATCTCAGTATGGGCAGTTGCTCTTTCAAACACTTTGAACGGATTAAAATCTATTGTAGTGATCCTTATTGAGTCTAATCTCCACAAAAGATACATCGTTTCAGTTTTATGAAACTGCACCCATAAAAGAACTAACCAAGGTTCATTTTGTTTTCCAGTCCCTCCAGGATTTCGCGATGTCGCGATCACGCCAACCAATCAAGTGAATTTGGTGCGACTCGCAATTTTGACCAATCACCCCAACTTTTCCACACATTTGACCAATAACCTGAAGTTTCCCACGACTTCAACCAATCACAGCAGTCCCACGTGCACTCTGAGAGCCAATGACCAATCGGGAGTGAGAACGGGTTGATCATTTCCTTGTTTTTGATATGAAGACGAGACGTGTGTGTGACTCATTTACCAACAAAACGTACAGCGAAAGACCGTGCAAAACATTTCAGACCGTCCGATACATTTTAACATCAATGTAGACTTTAACGATTTAAAAGTCGCTGAAGTTGCTGCCGTTTCCATCCTGGCCGTCGGCTCTCTGCAACGGGTGGGGCTACTGCTCCTGCTCCGTACCCCCCGCGACTGACGCTTGCACACACACAAACAACACACACACGGTGGATGCAGGAGAAAAAGGAGATGAGACGACACGATGACCTAAATTGAGGAAAGTTACGCTCGTTATTGTAAGTGCAATGATAAGTTAAAGTCAGTACTTTATCAAACCGTATGAATGTGTGTCCCAGCCCAGGTTAGGATAGGAAAATAACTAACAATGTAAAGATCAACAAGCTACTGACATATGTTCAAATTTGATTCATTCAATAAATTATTATTTTTTGTCTTAAATCCACCAGCCATTTTCATATTATACCAACATTTACAGCATCCTGAGCCTTTTTGGTTACTAGGAAAACTCAGCCGGGAGTAATTTTATTCTCCCCAAAACAAGTTTCCTTTTTATTCTGAAAGAACTATACAAAAAAATCCCAACTTTTTTGCAACTTTCACTCAACTTTATTGCAGCAAACACAAAATACATTGCAACTTTTATCTCAATTTTTTAAAAAAGCTCCCGCAAAATCAGGCATTTTGGGCCGCAACAATCTCCAAAAAAGGCCGCGAAATCCTGGAGGGACTGGTTTTCATGGTAATTGTTCTAAGTACTGTGTATGCAAAAAATATGCCAATTAAACACCACCACCAAGACATCTTTTACATGACTTTAACCCTTTTAATTAAAGTAATGTGGTAGAAATTCATGTTCATATGATCAGAGATGTATTGTCCAAGTTGAAACCACACAAAAAGCACAAACCACAGATGGGACAGGCAAATGTCATATAGTGACGTGCGTTCAGTGGTAAATGATAATGAAAATAGACGCCCATACCAATAAGGATGACGTGACGGCACAAGTTTATCATTTAAAAACTTCCTACCTTTTAACGGCAGCTTCCGCTGTCCTGACAGGAGCGCATAGGGGATCAAGTTAACAGGTTGTTTAACAGCTTGTAAAACAAGGCAGCATAGAAAAAAGACTTGCTGTGTGTCTCATGCTGAACAAAAAGCACCTGCCGGGCCAGCAGCTAGAGGCTGGGGGCAAAAGATGAGTTTACAGTGCAAAGACCACCCATGGCAGTCTGTCTGGTGCTTCAGGGGGGCAACAATAGTAAGGAATTACAGTCACCAGCCCACTAAACGCCACGTCTCTGTCTGGATAGATCTGCTCTAGTTGTTAGTCCAGTCTGTCAGGGTTGTCTTGGGGATTTTACCGGTGTCTGCTCTCTTTATTTTAAGTCATTTCTAGCCTCTTGAAGTGATTGATAAGGCAGATCATTGAGAAGATCACTTAGCTTATCACTTAACGATGAGAATTCACTTCTCATTTATATCAGCACAATCTGTCATCACTCTCCTATTGATTAATGGGTCTCACAGAGCAACGGCTAAAACTACAACTACCACAACTAATGATGCTGTCAAAAGTGTAGTGTAGACATTGCTGTTAAAGATTTTAACTTAGGATCATTTTAGGAAACATAAAATGCAGTATTTTTCCAGAGAATCTCAAGTCTTCAATTATGAAAAACCGCCTTAAATGTATTTGATCTGAAATATTATACATTGTGCCTTTCAATAAGAATAATCAGAATGATGCTTTGAAAAATTGAGATGATTTGTAAATATTTTTGTACAAATTGTGTTAGAGATAAAAAAAAATGTTTAAACAGTTTAAAAACGTACCTACTGTCATTCCAGACAGTATGTCTAATACGTGGAAGACATGAAGAAATAGCACATTATTTCACATTGCTTGTTGCCACGACGGACTCCATCCAACAATACATCAGCCCTAACAATGTTTAAAGGGGAGCTGCTTTTCAGAGGCCGTTTTGTCTTTCTTGTTTGTCAGTCAACACTCACAATCAAAGCACCTCCTGTCATTTCCATACAATATACAGCAGAATTGACAGCGCGTCTCCTCTCCACACTGCTTTTGTTATTTCCGTTTCACTGACACCTCTCCTCAAAGACAAAATGGAGGCAGTTGTTGGTCAAAACTGAGGCATTGTCAGTGCCACAGGAGACGGTGCGTGGTAGTAAATAAATATGATGGTCTAACCCTCTGTATGAGCTGCTCCATTGATTTCATTATAAATAATATGAATACAGTGTATTTAAAATATCACCATAATTAAAAAATATCATAAACTTAATGTTTACATAGGTTCCAACAATGTGATTATCAACATTTTCTGAATAGTTGTGGTAGTTTGGCTGTGTAATAGTTTATTACTCAATAGATTGCATAACTATAATGTACTGTACATGTATGTTTATTCCTATTTATTTCCACTGCCAAAGAAAGAATTTTTTGGCTGAGTTTGTTTGTCAGCAGGATTACGGAACTATACTGGCCCTGTTTTCATGAAATTTGGTGGAAGGGCATTACATGGGCCAAGGAAAAAGCCATTACATTTGAGTGGAATAAAATCATGGGGTGGATACACAAATGGGGGTGGCAGTAGCTCAGTCCATAGGGAGTTGGGTTGGTAAACCGGAGTGTAGGGTTGGGTACCTTTCGCATCTGAACCAATACCACTACGTGGAATTTGGTTCCGGTACCCAACGGTACTTTTTTTGGTTCTTTCCCTCTGTAATTACAAAACAATTATTACAGTTGTAAACATAATTCCAAACCTATTTACTTAGAACATTATGTTATTTATTTAGAATATTTTACACTGACAGAAATAAAACAAAAATAAATCTCTCAAATATAAAAAAAAATAATCTCTCCTCCCAAACCCGTCCCTACAACCTATTAAATTGAATAATTATTCAACTTTTATTCTTGTATTTGTATATTATTCTATTTTAGCCTGTTTTATTTTCATCATGACCGTTTTTAATTGCTCTTTAATGTTTCATGTAAAGCACTTTGAATGGCCTTGTTGCTGAAAGGTGCTGCAGAAATAAAGTTGCCTTACAACCTCAGCCTGTCAGTCAGTCCCCAGGGCACAGCAACCACCACTGTGCCTGCTCAGAGGAAGTGTAACGTCAACAGCACCGTGACAGCTTTCGGCTCTCCATTAATATCATATCACAGTGAAAGGTGTCTGCGTGAAGTTTTGAGAAACTGTAACCACACTTGAAGCCGTTTTATCGGCATTGCCGTGACTCACTGTGACTTCAACAAAACTGCAGAGCTGACATAGTTAGCTCCGTCCACGTGCGTGCGTGCCCTTGAGCAAGACTATTATAATAATAATAATCGTGATTTTGTGATTGACCAAAATAATTGTGATTATGATTGTTTTCTTCATTATCGAGCAGTCCTATGTGCAGAAATAATATTACATTACTTCTTTTTACACCATAATAAACACCTACTTTTCTTTCATGTACGCAACATAAGAGTCATGTTTGTTTTGCTCCATAATACAGGCCCAACAAGCCCTGTGATCTGATGATTTGCCTATACAGCTTGTCTGTGTTGTAAACGTCCGTCACCGGGAAACCAACAAGCTCATATTTCATCCCAGTGACATTACGTGAGATTTCCAAAAGCAAAAGAGGAGACATTATTCTGCTGAGGGCACCGTCTCTCAACACTGAGGCTTATGAGAGTGCAAGTGTGTGGTGGTGTGTGTGTGTGTGTATCAGTGTAAGAGACAGAATGTGCAAGCATGCGTGTCTTTGTATGTGTGAGGGACATAATGGGTTTAAATGTGGACTGGGGAAACCTGAACCTTCTTGATGCCTTGCAGAGGCTCCAGACAGACAAGTGAGCATCGGTCAGATGGCATAGATGAATTTATTAGAGAAAACTGCTATGAAACCCAAGTTATTTGTAACTACAAGTAATATTTTGTGACATTTTCATAGCAAAACATGTTGCTACTGTGTGTCACTGATTTATAGTGACTCAACATTGACAAATGTACCTTTCATTTTACTTTTTTGTGTGGCTGGGGCTTCAATTAATGTCAGTTACAATGGATTCCAGTGGTGACAAATTTCCAAGGCCTCTAAATATCTACTGCAGCATTGGACCTGTGTATTAAGTCATATTTTGTTTGTGGGTTTTGAACACTCATGTGGTCCATCTGTATGTTGGCTATGCTCCAAAAGCTTGTGTTTTCAACAAAATATGAGTATTTATATTTATATTTTTGGGAAAACATGAATGTCTGTAGCTCCCTGACCATATTGACTAGATTGTGTAGTCGATTATGCTGCACGAGTTTTTATGGAAAAATTGCTGCCAGGGATAAAACATTGACAGGCTGCACGATTAACCACCTTGAAAATCTCAGCAAAAGAATCCTCTGCTATAACAGAAATGGTTGTATTTGTTTTAGGTTGAGTTTGGAATAAAAAGCAGACAATGTGTCTAGTTTACACGAGCAACAAAAGCCACCATGGTTGAACATACCTACAGAAATCCTCTTCATCTGCAGAATAGTAAAGAAAAAGAAAGAATATAATTAAATAAAGGTACCTCTTCCAGCTGACATGCTTTGATGACAGAGGTGTAGCGGTACTCGTCATATGTCAGGCCAAACAGGATGTTGTCTCGAATCGTCCCGGGAATGATCCAGGAAGTCTGTGGTGAGTAGGAGATGCGACCGCTGTGTCTGATTTTACCCTCCGATGGCACCAACTCTCCCAGGATCATCATGAGCAGGGAACTCTGGAGGGAAAACGCACTGGTCACACTTTATTCTACTACATGTTTATTCTGAGGCATTAAGATGTCACTCTCACATAGAGATGAGTCAGCATGTAGGGTTTCAGTGCCTTGCTCGAGGACACTTTGAGATGATTTATTTGACCTACCTTCCCTGAGCCAGTGGATCCAGCCACCGCCAGCATCTTGCCCTTCTCCAGGTACAGGCTGATGTTTTTGAGAACAGGCGTTACGTAGAGGTTAGTGAAGAAGACGCCAGCATCACCGTTCAGGTGTCCGTTTGCTTTGTTCTCCTGTTTGATCTTTTCAAACAGCTCACCAATGCCCTGCAAAAGAGTTCAAAATCAGAGTCTTTACTGTTTTTAATGGACTGAACGAACACCAAAGACGGCATAAAGCTACTGAAACATAATACGTATTTAGCTATTTCTCCCAGTCCCTGAAGTTTTCCTTTAGTTTTTTTTTTTTTATGTACAAATTCAAAATGTGTAGGTAGATTGAAACATAGAATACAATGTGTGTGCGTCAAATGGTATTTGTATAAATAAGTCACTATTGTATTTTATTAGCGATTTTAAATGATCACTAATATTCTACATAAATAAAGCTCTCAGGTTTTCCTACATTATACTTTATTCTACTATATTAGGATGCAGTGCCCAATGCTTTGGGGCATTGCAGTCTACTTTTACAACACTGTACCATACTATGCTTAAGTACACATCATTCTGTGTGTGTATGTGTGCGTGGCATGTAGTTCATTTGTGTTTTTTCGTTTAGTTTACATAGCTGGCTGTACAGGGCTGAGTGAGTGTGTCGTCAGGCTGTGCTTCGTGACACAGGGCCAAACTGCTGTGAGAAACAAGAGATTCTCCAAAGACATGGGAAGAGCTCCCAAAGTCTCACAATGGCCTTGTTTCACCTCATCTGTCACCGCATCTGTAGAGATTAATGGGTGACACATCACTGTTAGAAAAAGGGAACTCGGCTTGACTGGTCGGCTTAATCATTGACCCCTGTGACATTTTATGGGTCATCGTTCCTCTAATGCCGGGATTTGCTGCGGTTTGTATAGGTTTCTCTGTGCGATTCACAGTCTAATGAGCTGACGTACATGCTGTCAGCAGTAAAGAAAGGCAACACCCCTCCCATTCATCGCAGAATGGCACATTCCAGGAAGAGAAGAAGGCAAGAGGAGAATCTGGGAATTAGGTGAACAACTCCGTTGTTCCGAGTGTTCCCAGCGAAGGCAAAGTTTGGTGACGACACTGGGATAATTAATTATGCAAAGTAACGGAAAAAAACAGAGTTGGATGTTCGCTTTCTCACGGCATTGGGTGGTCAATAAATCACACCTGTTAGACAAAGTTTACAGCCTCTGCCTATAGATAAGATTATACTACCCACTCCCAGTGATGGTGAGAAAGTAACTATTATACCTGTAATGCATGGTGGATTTAGGCTGCAGGAGTTTTAACTTCTCTCTTATAGTAAATGTACTATAACTTGACTGATACTGGATTTATCGGGTCCAATACCAACATTGACATTTAAGAGTCAGATGATGATTCATCAGCCGATAATCTTCTATCTATATCTTTTTTTCAGGTGGAAAGACTACAGATGTAATGGCAACACTGTTTCTACCTTAAACATATCTGATTTCTCTGTAGACATTTCTTGTTCCTTATAGGCTGACATAATGCAATATAGATTTTATCTTTAATAAGCTAATGTCAGGCAATAGTTTGATTTTGTTATGCTCAGCTTACTAAGCACAGGCCACCTGTCACATGTACACATCCATCCTCTTCAAAAGTACCCGTAAACTTTATCATTTTGGAATCATACTTGCTCCAAACTAACTAATATTATGTATTCTGAGATTGCAAAAAATTGTCTTAGTAATTGCATAACCCCAGCTGGGATCAGTTCCTACGCCGCTGCACCCTAAGTGATCTTCACCAGAGTGCATGATGTGGGCATGCAGGGTACCCCCAGGATTCTCCAAGTTACATTTAAGACTTTTTTTTTTTTTTTTTTTTAAATTGTATCTTTATTTGGAATGAACAGGGACATATACCAGCATAGCAACATTAGTAGAAATAACACATGTCCTTCCAGTTTTATTTGTTTTGAGTCCAGAGTAAGTACATCACCAGTCATCCAGGCATACGGGCCAAATGAAGTATAGTCATGGATCGTGGATCAGATGACGTTCATCCTTTGTGTTGCCCATTCTCCTCCATTAACTTAGATTTCACAGCAATTGTGATAGATTAGCATCAGTAGGTACTCATTATCCTCTTAAGGACAGTACTGACAGTTAGTAGTACACTGTATGTTAATGCAGTAATTAATAGTCAGACCCAGAATAAACAGAGCCAGATGAGGTCCACATGTTCACTTAGAGAGAACTCTGAAGCAACTAAAGTATAGATAGAACAGGTTATATGAAACTATGTACAGGAACCAGGGTGGCCGCCTGCGGTTGCTGTCATAGAAATAATCATCAAAAACAGTCAGAAATTAAATAAGTAAATTACAAAACAATATTACCAGTGAGATCAAATAAAGTCTGTTCTCGTGGGGGCTATGAATGAAATCCAGTTGTTCCAAATTTGGTAAAATTTGTCCTTTTGGATTCTTAATTGGTAGGTCAATTTTTCCATCCTAAATATCTCTAGAGTAGTTCCAATCCAATCATCCAGGGTAGGCTGGATCAGGCTTAACCATCTCCTTGTAATTGTTTTACTTTCCACCAAGAGTAATTGCATCAACTTTATCTCGCTCCTACGTTCCAAAAAAGAGACGCGACCCAGGTACAGAACATCAAAGCTCAGAGGTATTTGAGTGTTAAAGACCGTGTTTAAGGAAGCCTGGATACCCCTCCAGAAAACATTTAACTTGGGGCAATCCCAGAATATATGATAATGGTTAGCAACAATCGAGCCACATTGTCTCCAGCATGGCATATGTGCACCTTTATACCTCTCCTGATAGGGTGTCTTGAAATATCTAATAACATTCTTCCAGCAATGCTCTCTCCAGCTCATGGAGTTGGATGTTGTCCACTGGAAGGACCAGATATTGACCCACGCCTCCTCAGAAATCTCAAGCCCTGATT